>NW_019213161.1:137490-186424 GCF_002532875.2 Varroa jacobsoni | reverse complement strand
TGAAGTATTAGTATGCTGATGCTTGCATAAAACTTGAGAAAGAACACCTTACAGAACTTAAAAATCGCATGCTTGAAAGCCATAAGATCAGATAATTTAATTTAAAGTAACATAACCTATTCCATTAAATTTATTATTTTCGAAGGCTTTAACTGGCAATCTGTTCGAATCTTCGAACTCTTTGAAAAGGGTCCCCAAACACCTCAAACCCAGTTTCACGCCGCCTCAATTCTGAATCATCACGCTCAAAGCAACATCCATCGTTTTCAATGCAGCATATATCACCGGGTGCTACACTTCGGTCTTTCTTCTTTTTCCCCTATCTCTGCTTCATTAAATCAGAAACGCGGCTTCAGGAATGCACGATATCATAAGTTAACATTGCAGTCAAAAAAATACCTAACAAGTAAGTTAGGAGAATAGACCGACAGTGATTTTTCAAACGTGCGTTAAAAAGAATTCTCATGTCGACTTACTTCAACAAAGCAGCCGGATCTAACTCATCTGAGGTACCAAACAGTGAGTTCTATCTCGCTGCGGGCTTGCGACTTGCTACTACAATTCTAATACTCAGAAGCCACAATACCCTCACTTTTGCTGTACCCTAGACGCACAAGGATGCCATGTCGCCTGCCTATATGGCATCTGCTGTGTGAGAAAGTGCGTCACCCCAACAAAGTCGACTGGACCGGAGGGATCGCATTCGATGCGTATTATTCAGTTAAAAACAGAGTTAGAACATGTTTCTTCCTAATGTTAACCTAGAACAACTTCCTAAGATAGATAGATTTCGAGCGAGCTGAAGACTCCAATGCTAAAAATGGCCGCCTATATACACGAGTACAAGACGCCGCATCAAGCGGTAGTTCCGAAGAAGTCTTCGAAGTGCCCAAAATCAGGAAATGTACTGACCTTCTAACATAGAGAACGTAGCTTCACTTTGCGTTGTTCTATTTTGTTCGATACAATTGGAAATACGATCGATTAAAGAGACAGATGTCAAAAAATGTCTTCGGCAAGATACATAATCATTAAATTTATATTAATGTACCATGGAGTTTATGATATGCGATAGGTTTGTACAAGGACAGCTCTGATGCCGATCTCTTAATGTTGCTTAAAAGACATTATTGCTGCGAAAATGGGTCATATAACATTGAAGCCTTAACATAGACATAATATACAATCAGTAATGTATGGCACACAATATGAGAATTAGGCGAAGATTAACATCTTTAAGATTAAGCCACGTCCGCAGTACAAAGAAGATTTGAACAAATCTTCTTGATACTAGACGCAATAAAGTTCGGCGTTATACAACTGTTCTTTCGATTTCTATTGCGATACCTGTGGTATAGTAACCGCGAATTGACACTACCGATTCTCTGCGATCCCTGGTTCACATGAAGGCAGGCAAAACGTGGCCCCCATCGTATACAGCCTATATGCAACCGAGTCCTAATTATGGAAACGACGTTAATTATTTCCCTTGCTCATTATCTCTTTCAGTCTCCATGTTGTGCACAATCTAGCCATAGAAAATAACTTTCGATAGCCAGGCTATTTGTTTTTGATCTTTGAGATATCTTAACAAATATTTGCTTCCCGCATTTGTCTCTATAATGCACAGGTTTTAATTTAAGTATGATTCACAATAGGCTAGCTGCTGCCTACCAGCATCTACGCACACGCCGATAACGTTAATTATCTTCATATTGGCATACAGTTGGATGTCTTCTACATACACTGATTTATTGTTGTACTCTACTAATATTCTGGGAAGAGGTCTATGTACTACACATGTTCCCACCAATCTCCTACAGGAAGAACTGTTGCCTATAGATACCGAAGGCAGCCGGCCGCCTTAACCATAAAATTATAGTCTTACTAGCCTTCGTCACCCAAGGATGACTATCACAGGAGACTCGTGTCTCCCCCTGTCTGGGGCCTTATCGCCTCTTTGAGTTTTGCTCCGCTCAACTCAACCTGCAGACTGCATCGGGCTAATGGCGCTGATGATGGAGGTAAGATGGTTGAGGTAACGAAAACAATTTAGTCATCGCTCAGAGTTGTTTGAAAATATATAACAAACGACCAATGCAGTGTAGTTTCTGCCATTTCTATGGCTTCATACCTCTTCGTCTTCTTGATTGGTTAAGCAAACTATATCTGATTCACCCACTCAGCAATGTCGCCAAATGTACGTTCACCGGAACTCATTCCTTTTCGCTTCTTTTCTTCGTCTCTCTTCTACGACTGTGAGCCCTATTGGTTTCGCTCAATAGTCTTTCGTTGGTTTGAGCGAAGGATCATATCGTGCCAACATCCATGCATTTGTGCACGTACATAATATCTGTTTGCTTGCCGTCTGTGTAGCTCACTTGTTTACTAGATACTTTGAAAGCACGAACCCTCGAAGCTGAAAGGGATGGTGCAGCATGAAGCAAGCATCATCAATGCTGCTGGCCGTGGAACATTGAACACCGCTGAGCACTGTTCACCATGTTTATTCGTTGATTTTTCCGCGCTCCCCGAACCCACCCGTAATCCTCTGCCCCCTTTTACGCTAGCGTTTGTCGACATTGCGGCATCATCCAGGCACAGAGGCAAGGAGCTTCCTCACTCATAAAGAAGCCTATCTGTCGGTGCTGTTCTGCAGTTCTTTCGCGCTGTGCAGTTATAGCGGCGAATACAGCTGCCGCGGACTCGTAGCCAGCATCATCTCCCACGCTAAGGACAGCAGCAGCGCGCGGGGCGATGAGGAGCAGCAACCGAAGAGGCTGAAGCAACAAGCATATTATAGCTACAGCGTCAGCGTTTTCTGATGCGACGGCCGCAACTGTAGCATCCTTCAGTCGCTCAGCCGAGCTATCCAGGACAAATCCCTTCTCACCCAGAAAAGCACAAGCAGACGCAGAAGGATAGAAGAAGCTGGGGAATCATCAACGGTGGGGAAAGGAAGGGCCAGTTATGAGATGGGGCTGAACACTCCGATGAATGATTGCAAAAAGAACACTACAGGAATAGCGACCTAGTTGCATTTAGAGAATACTCCTGAGGCATCGTTTGCCTGGATGAAAGGATAGAACATACGTTGGTGTCCTGATGTGTGTCTAGGTTCTTGAGGGATTTAACACGTGTTTAGCAACTCGGCTTGGCAATGCCGTCAAAGCACGGAATGGAATAGAGAGAGCTCAGGCCAAGATAAATGATAACTCGTAGCCCCAACAATCAACAAATTCTATACTATACAGTCATAGCTTCTCTAAAATACTATCTTCTTAGTGCAGCTGGTTGAGAGATAACGGGGTTTGGCGTCACGGAACGGAATGGGGGAAGTTTGGCTACAAAGGCAAAAGTTTGCTTCGATCCTTGGCGCAAATGCCAGTATATTCCTTCACGACAACTGTTTTTCCCCTATAGGGGTAAACGCGTGGATATGATGTGAGCGTACTTAAGTTTTGGGGAACAGGCAACTGCAGGTAACGATATCTGTTGCTACGCTGTACTATATTTCCTTAATGCGTGTTCACCCATCTTCATGCACCTATTCATATATACACATATATATAGTGCATATGGTGCTTATACATACACAGTGCACATGTGGAGCTCAACTCCACCGAAATGCAGACACGAAGGTAAGTGAGAACCCACAAAAGCGTTCGAATCCGTCCTAATCTTGGGAATCAGCATACTTGTTGTTGAGAGCCTAAAAGAGATGCTGTTAAAGTGGAGGACCGCCAAAGCCGCAATTTTCGCAGATGCATCAAAGGAATTATACCGGCTAAGTGCATAGCTCTTGACAGAATCATGGTAATAATAGCAATATTAAAGTTCTTATTAAGCTTCAGACAGTGATTATCGAGTCGATGAAGTAGTGATTCACTCAACATTTTAAAAAGACGCTATTTCCCAAACAAAATACATGTTGTACCTCTTTGTAGGGGCCAAAAAAAAGCTAGACTCTAATAACAGTTAGGTTTATGTCTATTGAACACAGTTTCAGTTTAATGGCATGAAAATGAATCAACTATAGTTGGGTTTATCGAAGTCGCTTACTGACGCAAACAAAATGAACGACTGAACGCGAAGCTGTCCGTTATCCTGAAATCTTTAAAGTTCGAAGGCGGTTCAGCGAGATAGGGGGAATGGTATAGTGGTGGTATGTCATGTCGTCGTGTATCGGGAAAGAGGCTTCGTGTCCGCGTTTTATCTCGTACTCTCATCGATCTTGCGTGAGAAGCCCACGTCAGCTGTAATTCGCTTGTGAGGAGACGATTTCCTGCAGATCGAGCTTCACGGGAATTGTTCGGATGCTACAAGTTTTCGTAGCACGAAAGGCGACAAGAGGCGGAGATCAGGATGGGCCGAAACGAAACATCTGGAGGATCGCACAAGGGAGAATTACAGCAAACGAATCATTCGTCGATGACCATCTACCCAGCTCATTGTTGAACAAGCAAGTGTTGCCTCACGGTAGCAACAAGAAAGCGGCAACTAGCGTACCTTCAACGACAATCGCAACAACTACACGCACTGCGGAAAGCACGGGAGCACTGACTCATTGAGGCTGATTGGCAGTTTCGGCGCTTCTTCCAGCCCTATCTGGTGTTTCTCGACCGTTTTCGATTAACGGTGAAAACGATAGTATACCGTTGTTAGCGTGAGCTGTGCTCGTCGCCATCAGGAGTGAGTGGATGAAATTGATAAGACTTTGCCTAGCGTTTTCTCTATTTACTTACTGATTTCCGTATATATATATATATATATATATATATATATATATATATATATGTTAAATGAACAATGGCAGTTTTTCATCCAAGGAGCACACAATATTTCTATCGGATTTCAACAACAAATACATCTGTTATGTATTCTATGGTCTTCTTCCATTTCTCGACTGGTTTACCTACTTTGTCCCATCAGAAAATTTCAAGTCTCGTGTCAAAGAATAGGTTCGACATATTTTTAAGAACTTTGCATTGTCAAACGAACCTTAGCGAATTAGATTTCTCAGTGATTAGAAAAAATACCGATCCTGTTTGAAAAATATGTAGAGTGTAAGGATCTTTTCATTCGACTTCACAGGCATCCTTACGAATTTTTGCATTATGGCCGATCATTGTTGCGCAGGGAGATGTCTACCGCGTCTTTTCTGTTATACAGTTTCGCTTAATCGGTGCAGAAGGGAAACTTATTTTTTTTGTCGACCGCTTTGTTGTTTACGAGTACTTTCCAGTAAGTCAGACCTTTTACTCTTACCGAACACAAACGAGAACATTTTTGCGCATACGGATCTGGGTTTAGGTGCGTACTTCAAAGCCACCTATTCAAAACGTCGACCTAGGGACGCCATTTTTCTACCGACCCATTCGTTAATTGTGGCATCATCCTCTCTTTTTTAACGAATTGTACTGACTTTCATTCTCATATAGTACTTAGTTAAATTGAAAAGGTTATGATTAGACCAAAGACCACATTGTGTTTCTGACTACATTACATCACTTGCAGTTTTTAAATAGCGATTTCATCGTATACCAACAAGTTAAATAAGCTCAGTGTAAGAGGCCTATTTTCAGATTCAGAACGTGACTAAATAACAGATGTAAAACTTGGTCAGTATCTTGAGCTACCCGAACTCAGTATGGTTTAGAAAACATACAGCCTTCTAGATCTAGAAGCATTCTAAAGGACGAACATGTCAGTAGACTGCTCGTGACTGTCGCACATTTCTAACAGTTTACTGCCCATCTATAGGCGGCAACATAAATTCGATCTATAGATATATAGCAGCTCTGTCTTCCAGCTACCGAGTTTAGCTTGTTTATCGCCTCTTCTTGCTAACACTAATTATTTCACGCATGTTTTATATACTCATTTTCTGCGTTTAAGGCGTAGCACAATACAGTGCGTCGCACGGTACGGTTCTTAAGAACGGCATCAAGGTCCACCTGACTTAGATAGGTACTTGGCACCGGCACACGAATCCGGTAAATGATGCTTCTGCTTATTATTATTGGCTTGTATAATATATAAAATGTTGCGCAGCTAATCACTTTATAGCCTTGTCTCAGCCGAAAAGCCCAACCAGACGGAGCCCGAATGTACATCAGACAAATAAAAGTTTTGCCACATAACTTCATTGTTTACAGCTTTGCTTAACCCTGCAACAACTATAGCTGGCAGAGAGACGAGAAATGTTTCGGGTTTTATATGCCATACCTAACCCGTTAGGCACTCCACTGCACGGCCGGTTCCCGGCGCAAAACGACCTGTGTCTATGCCCGGATTCGAACCCACATTAGTACGTGTTCATCAGGTTTAATAATCAAACGCGCTACTCACTGTAGTGTCATCGACATAGAACAATTCGGGAACTGCAACAGTGATTTGCGGCGGCCTGTAAGTGCCTCATTGAAAGCCCTGCTTGCAGACGCCGTTCGGTGGAACTGTAGAAGGAAATAGTCAAATAGAATAAAATAGAGAACAGAGTGCACCATTAGGCCATCGGCAGTTAACGACATCGATAAGGATGTTTTTACTCCTTTTAAATTAGAAAGAAGCTTGTTTGTATTATATATAAGCAAAGTTTCGTCACAGGCAAATAATTTTCATCAAATCGTTGTTGTTCTGCTGCTGATGATGCGCCACCGTGGCTTAATTGCTTATTGGCTCAGTAAAGGGAACAGAGCGAAGGCAAATATCGATTAATGATACCTTCACCAGAAGGTCTTAATGGTTTTTGCGCAGGTTCTACCAGCTTTTGAGCCTATTGGTACAAGCTGTTTCTGAAGCAAACAGAAGTTAAAACCGGCATCTTTGCTAATCTCCCATAACACGTTAGATTGCACAGTACTAATTCGGGCCAGGAAAAGAATATCTCTAGCTTTTGTCTTCGCTGATGCTATGAAAACTCATGTAAACTAAAGCTCCAGTGTCTTTAGTATATTTGTGTTGAGGGTTAAATATGATTGCGTTGCTAAGCCAGCGCTTGTACGGTGGCAATCTATCAATCTCTGTCACCCGCACTGCGGAAAAAAAACGACAACTGTGAATGCGGTAAAATGCGATTTTTATTTAAATTTGATTAGGCAATACCCCACCGGCGAGTGCGAAGCTCAGCAGGCGAGAAATTTTTACCTCGGCGAAGACTAAAGAGGCCCCCAGTTTGTTATCAGTACCCCAAAGCGACTAAAATAATCTCTGACAGCCAGGCTGTGCAGAACGGCGAAACTGTCGCTAGGTAAGTAAGTACGTATCGATATAGCTATCGTCATATGTTGTATCTCTGATTTCCGATCACGATCAGTGGATAATGATCTTGATTAATACAATCGTGTAATAATACGATAAAATTTTATACTGGTACGTATTAAGAGATCGTTGTATTGGGCGTACTAGGTGCCGTTTAATTATATTGAACAATTCTATAATGAAGAAAAATTGTCCAGTCAATATCTGTTTGACACGCAGATCTATGAAACGGATGTATGCTTATTTACAGCTACTTGAAGCTCAAAAAAATCAAACTTTCGGTGAATAAATATCAAAATATAATATCTCTAAGAGACCTACTATGTGGTCTTCGGCCTACGAGAAGGGTCAAGCTTTCGCTATCTATCTACCTAGAATCTAACAGAATCCCATTAGATGCGTGCTACGGTATGGACAGCAAAGTCGAAACGACCACTGTTACTAAAGCCTTAATTAAGTCAATTTTTAGGCTCAATCTATCTATTAAACCTGCAGAGCATTTAGCTTAAGCTAAATTCGAACAGCAGTATTCATTTACATGATAGCTAGACGAACACAATTTCTCTGTGGTCTCAAAAAGCCTAGAGGAAAAAAAAAAAAAAAACTAAGTATTTTTGTTTGTTGCCTTTCAACACAAATTTGTCATTGACGTTTACAAGCAGCCGACACAAGCTATACATAGTTGAAGTGTAGTATTAATACACAGATACTATCAATAGCAAATAAGTCGGATGACTGAACAAGCACTCGATAACTCCAACACTTCAAAATTACATCTAAGTTGCTCATGTCAATGTCTATCGCGAGTTTGGTATGCCCAATTCTGCTTAACCCCTGAGAGAGTAAAAATGATGGTAGCTCTTACAAAAATTCCCATTTCATAATCACTGACACAAGGTGAGAGGATAAGGCTTAAACCACCCCCAGCGGAAATAAGGTAGGTTCCGTTTATGAGTTCACACACTCGACGCGTGAAGAGCTGTATACAATAATCAGCATTTCTCTTTGGCAGGGTGATTCAGAAACTTCGAAGCCCTTTCCTTCATTGACGTTGTTAGTTCATTCATTTCATCGTGTTCGGATAAGCGTGTATATATATATATATATATAAGCGTATACAATGCGCAACAGGCATACGGACTGTACCTTGCTCATTGCCGGCAATTTGTTATCGGTTCGTTTCCAACAGATACCGGCCGGTGGAGAGGTGTTAATGCTAAGCAAACTTTAGGTTCATTTCACCTAGGATGCAAGATGGTCCTTCCTTTTAGCAAGCAATGCAGAAGCCTAGTGCAAGGACAAGCTAAATCACCGTCGAAATTACTCGTCCTTAGCCTATTCGTGACAAATAGATTGCTCAATAATAACGATGATGTCCGCGCGTCTTTGTATGAATTCCCATAAAATTTTGTCTAGCGTTCAGTTGCTACTGTCAATAGTATGCGTCTATGTAGAATCGTTTATTTAACGATTTCAATGTCAGACATTGGTTGAACCAGGCAAAACCAATAAATTTACTGGAATATTCTCAGCGTTATAAGTTAGATGTCGAACGTATTAAAATAGCGTGTGGAAGTAATATATAGAAATGTCGATGTGCAAATATGGCCGAAGTAGGAATTTCACTGAAAGGGTAAAAATGTATTTGTATGTATCGGGTATAGAAAGGGCAGTCAGTAAACGGGATTTTCTTTCCGCTTAATCTAAAGTGTATCAGTACGCGATGCCGTCCCCGCAGCCTAGGCTGAAAACTACGCCAAAGATCTAGTGTACTATTTTTATCAGCCATTGCCTCAAAATGTAACTATTGGTCCAGAATCACTGTTGCCAATGATTGCTTTCTAAAAATGAAAATACGTCACTCCTAGAATGGTCAATGACGTGCATCGTGCTTAGCGAAAAATAGTGCCAGCCGTTAGCAGAGTGTCCTGCTGACGCGTAAAGCTCTATTTTTTTTTGTCGCAGTAATCTATTTCTGTTGTGTTCTAGATCTGTCGACTGTGCAATTCTATTTCTAGCTTTTGCCTCGTTTTTTTTTTTTTCAGGAAGTCAAGCGGTTGACGACTTCGACTTGTTTCCTCATCG
This sequence comes from Varroa jacobsoni, assembly GCF_002532875.2. NCBI lineage: Eukaryota > Metazoa > Arthropoda > Arachnida > Mesostigmata > Varroidae > Varroa > Varroa jacobsoni. The sequence goes on along the minus strand of NW_019213161.1, from coordinate 177,079 downwards.
AAGGACGTTTTCCTTACAGCCAAACTCTGCCATACTTTGCCTGCGCTATCGTCACAACTGCTGCAGTCGGTACTATTCGTTGTGGCTGATTCTAACTAACGGCTGCCGCAGAATGATCCTTATGGTAACAGACCCAACACAGACATTATCCTTAAGAAATGCCAATTTTTTTTTGCACCTTTTTCCTATGCTCGATTCCATTCTGTGTACACACGTACTATTTCATTTTTTTACTGAATCTCTACGGCCGTGTTTAACGCTACCTTCAACCTCTGGGTGGAGCTGCTTACGGTTCGACTATATTGTTCGTGGCGTAGAGAGACGACAATCGCTAGCTGACGCTCAGCTTATCCTAGTGATGGCAATACGGTCACATTCGTTGAACGTGTACTTTTACTACGGTACATGGGCTGCGTAACTTTGAAACCAGTCGCGCAGATTAACCCGACGAAGGACAGAGCACAAACTCGTGAAGATTCCTGATTTTCGCTTCACCGATGACCGGGTTTCGGCATAATGGCGATCTATTCTTGGCACCGGTGGAAGGGTGACAGATGAGGGTCGGCAAAAGCGAGTACGAGGTATGCCCAAAAAAGAGTAAGAAGTAGAAAGACATCGTGATATATATTGTACTACTATTGCACACGATGAAACTCGGTACGGCTGTTCTGGTTCAGTTAGAGGACCAGTTTTCAGGGCAGTACGGATCTGCTGCACCTCGTTAAAGATCACTTCAGTTGCTGTGGAGATTTGCGCACTTCTCGAGCATACATTATTAAGGAATAGTTTTTTTTCCTTTCTATGTACAATTATGCAACTCTGCCTTAAGATAACGATTTGGCCTACTGTTTCAAGCTCAAGGGTTGTATGCGCGTATGAAATAGTCGGCGCAGTAGCAGTTAGCATTACAAAAAAGCGACTAAACAAAAAAATTAACACTGGAATCTTGTTTCTGAGTGGATGGACTGAATATTTTCCCAATGGAAACGAACAAAATCTCGCTTATATAGAGATTGTTCGAAAGGGGATGAAAAGTCACGGATCGCTGACACCAATTCCACTATATATCTGATGTTGAAATTTTGCTAACTGGGTGTTCGATCAATTCTAAACACGAGTTCGTGCTTATTAAAACTGGGTAGACTAATTGTTGCGCTAAGTCGAAACGTATAACATTTGCTAGATGCAGTTCCTGTGTCCCAATAAGTGAGTGAATGGCGTTCGCTGCAAACCTTTCAGGTGATGCTGTGTGTGGTGAGCCTGAACGGACGCTGCTTTACATGGATGTCGAATCCCTTAATGAGTAGCTTGTGTGTCCATGTATGGAAGGCCAATGGTTTTCCGTCAAGGACCAACTTCGGATGGGAGAGCTTTTATTCTAGGCGTTTCCGGTCTGGTCGAGTGTTGATTGATGTATCAGCGTTCATTAAGTTCTCCATTCACTTGATCGTCCAATAGCCATACGTTGAGAATTATATCAACTAACTAAAGTTTTACAGTTAGACATTTTAACTTCACAAAAACAACCGATACCATTGTGCAATAGACAATAAACACTATAGGGTTTGCTAAACTATCCTGGATAGTTCCGACACACTACCTTTGCTAAATTCTTTTTTTAAAAAAATATAAAAAGAAATAAATAAATTTATGTCCAAAACGTCACTGATCTACTAAGATCACCCCGAGTCATTAGAAGTGACCATCAGACAGGATTCTATCTGTGAATGATAAAATGTCCGGCAACAGCTGACCTGGCGAAGATCGCCAGAAGGCGAGCTTCACAAGTGGAAACTCTAGCCAGTCCTTACCTTTTAGGTGCTCAGAACCAATTATTAGACTCGGTAGGAATGTTACATAACGACGTTGAAACGAAGATTTATACAGATGATCAAGTCCAATTTTAGTTTGCTTGATAAAGGCAGAAACAGTAATGAGTTAATAACAGTGAACAGCATGCTTTATTCGCTAAGGGACTGGCGGATGAATTTCCAAACCGGTGACGAAAAGCTTCACTCGAAGTAAACACTGATTCTTTCTGGTTGAATAATGAAGCTGGAAAATGGAAGACTCTTTCACGTAAAGTTCCGCTCTATCGTAACTACTCATCAAAACTATGCGTTACCCGACTTTCAGTCGACGATTAGTCAGCAAAAAACAACGATATAAATCAGCCGATTCCAACTAAAATAATTTCATACTTTATTCGCTCATAAATATCTATTCACGTTCTGGGTTAACGAATAGAATGGAAAAATTCTACCTATACCTAAAACCGTCTACTGGCCATTGAGCAATTAAACGGTCGAACGATCAACCACAACTATATATGGGAGACATAATAATAACAACGTTTTTGCAATTAAACTCAGTTATAGAGTTTTAACTCACTGCGAAATTCTTTTGTTACCTCCATATATATATATATATATATATATATATATATATATATATATATGGAGAGTAACAGCAAAGTAAACCGCAAGGGACAGGGCAAACAAAAAGCCGTCCGGTAACTGGACAAGCTCGTTGACCCGCTGGCTGTATTGTATCGTCCAGCGGCTAAAGTCCCGAGAAAAAAGCCTCAACGTTGTAACGTTGCCAGGGCGAACGTGGTGCATGGTGAAGGAGACGATGACGACGATGTGAATGATGATGATGACGACAACAATGACGACGGTGGCGTGGCTGTCGGTCGACGTCATCGGCCTTACCAGTAACGTCGGCAACATAATTTTATATGTAAAGATCCAGCGAAGGAATCCCCGGACGAATAGGGCAATAAAGTTCGACTGCTGCACTCAGCAACAAGCCCTTAGCCCTCGTCGTAGTAACAGTAGTGCTAGTATATATTACGAGCAAATGGCGTAGAATCTTTTTTTGAAAAAGAAAAAGAAAGGCAAACAGCCAAAGCGCTTCGTCCGCGCGGCAGCCTGCCTAACTTAAGGTGTTCAAAAGCTCGTAAAAATTAAAACACGATAATAAAATCGAGAATTTTGGTGTCGTCTCTTCTCTTTGAACTGAAGTAATCACCGCCTCAGCCGTTTTTGGTACTCCGACGCTCAAGCGACAAGATGATGTATTGCAGCGCCCTGTCCCCCTCACTTGCTGTCCTGGACGCGACCCCTTATAGCAACTCTGCTAGTATTAACAGTGATAAGATCGTAGCCATTTTTGGAGGTGCGCCGGCGCGCCTTTTAACCGCAGACGTTCGCGTTCGCGTTAAAAACATTCAAATTTTTCACATATTGCATGTAATCTATAAATATTGTATCGTTGCTCGTTGCACTGGCTACTCGATACGACGATGTGCAGATAGCAAAACGTGGGTAAATGTTTGGTGCAGCTTTTTCTATTTGGTCTGTATTCGTTCGAGTCAATGTTTACTAGAATAAACAAGTGTTATTAGTTTTAATTACAACATATGCATTCAGTAAAAATCGATTTATTGTTGGCTGGAAAACGGGTGTATAAGTTTGTTTTTCAAGACCTTCGACTATTCGTTTCATGTGAACAGGATACTGAAAGTACCTGTTCGATGTAACGTTAAAATACTTTAACCTAGGTAGATGCTTTTCCCTAGTGCATCGGAGCTTGAATAAGCATTAGGGAGAATCAAAACACATTCGGTTTACGCTATGCAGGATCCCGTAAAAACAAAGTCACAACACCGTCACTTAGACAGATGTACTCTTGGCCACAGAAAAGCAGGCAAACACAGAATCGTGTGTCACCGGTAAGTTTCAACTGACACAAGATACTGTTGTTGTTAGTGCTACGTAACTGCACTTATCGCATTACGCGAGCTCCAGTTTGTTACTGAAATCATGGATTTAACGGCTAGTCACATCATCTTTAACACAGTTCTACATGTAGAATGTTCATCAATTTCGCTATCTACGACGATAGCTTGCTCATATTTTGCTCGAAGAATTAGCTTTACTTGCAAACCATTTCCTCATTCAGAACGGACGGCCTATCATGTTTCTTCTACTTGTTCCGCAAGCAACCCGCAGCTCCCGGCAAGTGGCGCCACGTTACGGCACAAGGCTGAGTTTCGTTTAATGCGGCCCGGGCGAATTCGACGCGCAAAGGATAGCCCGGTGGTGGTAGTGCCAGGATGCAAGCTCAACAAGTAAGCTTGCCCCGAATTCCAAGAAGTTAGTTCCTGTGAGACATGCTCACCTGAAAAATGTCTATGTCACTTCACTGCGGTTACGTTCGGAGAACTATGATTTGCTGCTAGGTAGAGAAGTGAAGTCGGAAATAAACCGGCTGCGGTATGAGGGTGAGGAAAGGTTCAGTGGTACTTCGGAGGCGTTAATTATTGTACTTTCACGATCTTCACGCTTGTTGTACGATAATTAATGGGTTGGGTACGATAAGTGCTCGTAAAACGATATATAACTAAAAAGCTGGCGAATCCATAAGGCACATTTCTACTACTAAGAGATGTGTACCACCAAACGGCGTCCTATTCAACTGCTTTATATCCAGTTGCAATCTGCACCTGCTTAATGATACTGCTGGGAAGATGTTGGAACCTATCGGCAGTGTGAGTCGCATGTTTTGTATAAGCATAATATCGAAACCCGTCTGCAAAAGGTCTTGACCGGTAAGAGACGCGACTGACCCGAGCATCTAGTAGTATTATATCTATGATGACTTTTAAATCAGTTGCAACGGATGACTTGTTTACACGACCTGACCCGAGGCAAAACTGCAGGTTGCCTCTCAAAGCTATCTCTGCTCTGTTTGTATATAATGAAATGTTTCTAATTTATTCCGATGTTCACACGAGTGTATCTGGAGGAATGCCCACTACGGTCTGACGACGATGATGCTTGGTTCAAAAAAAACTGACAACCCCATTCAGGTTGTGTCTCTATGCCGCTGGGTAAATCTTCGGTGGAACGCGACGCTTTTTTTTTGGAAACTTAGCGCCAGGAACATATTGCCTTAGGCTCCCTTTCTCTTTCGTTTCCTACCACTATCCTGTCCCTACGGAGCCATAGAGGCCGGTCATGGCCAAACGCTAGCAGAAAGTCGCCCGTCTCTTCTGCGCAAGAGGTTGGTTCACGCCTAGCCGTTCAGATCCAACCTAAGGCAAATACCACTTGTAGTGTTGTTAATGAAATGTAACGATCCACTGTTGCATCGTCTACTGCAGTAAAAGCTAAGTGCTTGGCCAAATAACTATACGCAATCAAAACGTGGAGGTAAACCAGCTTGTATTTTGCTCAATCATAGAGCAGTTATGTACGGCTTTTGTACAGAGTACACATACCTATAGGACTCGGTGTAGCTGCTAGTGTCACCGAGGTTATCTGCGCCACTCCACAAAAAGGGAGTGCTAAATTGGAATCAGGTCACCCAATAAGGTAAGAACAATTTTCTCAAGAGAAATAAACATCTGAGGCCAAGAGTATGAAAGGCTCACACGTCGTCCGTCTCCATTGCAGAGTGGAGCGAGACCAACTGTCGACCGCTGCTATTATTTCCGCTTCAGCCGGCTTCCCGCCTGCAGGCCCAACTTAACTGGTTGTGTCGACAAACCAGTCAGACTATGGACGTCCTTTGCAGTCTGTCAAACGTCGTCGCATACGCCTTACCGAAGTCAACAAGCAGCGTTTCCGTCGACGACCATCACTATGCTACCTCTGCCAGTTCCCAGGTTGTTCCATTCGACAGCAGTTCGAGGACTCTGGGGACGGCTTTCACACGTTCTTTCTGAACGGCGCAGGCTAAGGCAAAGACGAGGTTGTCGAGCCCTAAAGCTCCTGTATGGAAGAAGTCATAATCTTTCATAATTAGGATGGATTTCGCCAGAGGGACCAGCGAAAACGAGCGAGTCGAAGACGCCATAACCGACAGGTGGCAAGGGTATAGGGAATTGGAAAGCAGGCAAACAGAAACAGAGAAGTAGGATGAGGCCTACGACTAGTGACCATGTTAATGGATGAGCACACTTTTCCTGCGGAAAAAGAAACGAGCACAAACTGTGACAAATTTAGACTGATTTGTTAAATTTGCCACCAGCGATAACTACTCGAGTGGAAGTTTTTGACGAGTTTGGACCTGTTGAGTTAATAGTGATAGATACTTTTCTTTGAAAGCATGTCAGCTAGTTCAGTATCGCACGCATTGTTCAACAATGCTATGTTAGAAAAAAATAAAAATGTACCGCAGCTAGCGAGATACGTCCAGTGTTAAACCTCATTGTTTGATACTTAATTGTATGTAAGTTGTATGATGAGACATGTTTGTCGCATCGCAGATAGCGCCCAGATAGCGCCGTCGTTATTAATCAATGCCATATCAACGTAGAATTCGGCTATAGTTCAGACTAACAATAATAAACAGCAACTTCATATTGGAGAATCCCTGTTCCCGACTAGCTTGTATTATGTTAGCGGCATCTGACTCTTGGTTGACATGTTAGCATGAGGCACGAATTCGTTTGCCTCACTTTAATGGACGGTCAAAGCAAGACAGTTCGGGCTTCCACATGTTGTGAGTCACACACAAGCTTTTAGCACGCCAACATCGATGGGTAACACTTGGCCGCACTTGAACTATCTGCGTAGGACAATTCGTCTGCTGCTGAAACCCCCCATACCCACGACTCCCGATCTGTTATTATGCTCAAAGATGCGCTACTCGGCCCATCTCTCCTACTTGCTTCTGTTGCTTGTCTCGGGAAGATTTGTACTTTGCAGTCACTGTCACGCGCTTAATTCTGTTAGCGGCATCGTCTTCGTCAATCGCCCCATGTCATTATATTATTTGACCGGAGTAGTCGAGTCGTCTGCCGGCTGTATTCGTTCAATGGCGCGAGACACGCAGATCGTATCGAAAAGGCTACTGAAAAGCTCAGAATGCGGAGTCTCTAAGCAAGTCATTTTCTCATGAAACGAGAACTACTGATAAACGAAATCCAAGACAGTTGCTTTTAGTCCATTCCTTTTCGAAGAGCAGAGGAAAAAGAAGGTAGCGAAAAACCCAACGAGATCAACAACCAACTATTAACGCTACCCGACCGTCGATATTAGGACCTTGCGATGTCCTTTGGGCGATTGCAAAGTCTACCTCTGCCGAAGGCTGGACCTTCCCTCTCACACCCAGGTAAACGGTTCAATAGCCAAAGAAGAGTCGCCAGAACCACATCAAAAACCGAACATAACAATACACAACACAAATCTCAAGAGTTGTAGAGCACAACAAACGAAGTACCAGAAGCGAAGTACTGTCGCACATGAAAATGAATGACGATTATGGTTGAGGACCAGGACCAAGCAATGTGAAGCTCAAGCGAGACCGCGGAAAGAGAGGGACATACGGGAAGTAGATCGAAGCAGCTCACAATGGACATCATCAACAACAGCATCAACAATGCAATCCAAAATCAGATGAACAATAGAACTGTGAGCGGGAAGATATACACCTTGTCATTTTGAGGGTATTCGCTACTGGCGAGAGCCTGCTAGAGTAAAAATGCCGAACTAGCAGAGCCTGAGGCTGCATGACAGAAGATTCGACTGGACGGAGGCGGAACAAAGCGACATCTATAACCTGAGCGGTCCTTTCGACAGACCTCCAAATTTGCGAACTGGAGCCAGGCAACGGCGATGCGCTTATATATAAATTTGCATGGAAGACTTCGTTGAAGTCCGATTACTAATCGAACCACTTCAGGATCTAGAAATGGAAGCTACAGCAGCCATATGCATTCACAAGCCTGTATTGTGAGCAGCCGCAAAGTCCGAGGACGTAGTTAGTCTTGTCTTTCCTAATAAAGAAAAAAAAAAAGCTAAATCTAGGTAGGTATCTCGTAGGGCATCCTAGGGAATATATGCAGCCATACAATGACAACTATGGACAATCGGACCGTGTTGGTTTCGTGCCGCAATGCTACGCGAGGGCTCACCGTGATGATCGACGACAGACACAAACTACATGAAGGAGGCAAAAGAGGAGAAGGGGACCGGATTCAAGATGCGCGTACATGTCGAGTCAATCTATCGTTCGAAAGGTTACAACAGCAGCTGATCACACGACCATGGCCTATGGCGGATATAGCTCGTTGCAACGATACGAAAGCGGGATTTAAGCGGATTATGCGGGCTACTGTTATTGGTTTCTGCGGCCGCTGGCGCTACCTCTCGCGGTGCGCGAGAGCCGATTGTCTGCTCATTCAGTATTAGTCTGGCGACAGGTCTGTGGCAATTTGTGCCATAATGCAAATTCGATGAAGAGAGGCAAGGCCAAGCACCTACGTAGCAAGGTTGGGTGTCGTCCTGAGAAAGATGACAGGAAAAGCTGTTAAGGCTAGGCGCTACCGTAGCTGCGGTTCTTGAGGCTGGTACAGGATTTCGCGGCTGGATGGCAACGCTATTGGATAAATTGCTCGGTACGTCGAAAAGGTAAAGGCATCAGAGGACGAAACTTAACTATATCCACGAGTAGACAAAAGGAAAGTTAGCACTGCGGGCAAAGAAGGTAATTTGTTCGAAAGAGATTTAGCTGGGTGACAAAGGAGCTTTAATACTTGAGTTAAGCAGCATTGTTGCTGGTATTCAGCAACTTACTGCCTACAGGAAATCTAACAGTTGCGCCAACGTGTTCTGCTCTACAGAAGTCTTTGGGAATAGAATAGGAGCGCTGGCGTAACTTATGAAGGCCTTCCATATAGAAGACACATTTTCAGAACAAGGGTTGTTTATTGTTGGGTTGCCATTGTTAAAGTTGTTTGGATTGGCTTTAAGTTGAACTGAATATACCTCTGCTGAAGTGTCGGATAAGTTAAACGAACATCAATCAAGTTTCCTCTTCTCAGAATCCGCAAAGTCTGGCGAGTTCTATTACGCTGACAAAACATAATTTTAAATCGTATTCTCTATCCAATTCTCAGAATGATGTACTTATAGGAGACTAAGTGATTTCGAAGCAGGGAACCTAAAGACATCAATATTTCAAACAGCAACGACCTCCATGTCCGCTTGTGGAAGTGAACGAATCCTGTTGTACTTCACAAATGAGGGTGCATTTGTAATACAAGTTACCATAATTTTCGGCAGAATTACCGTTTTCGGTCTACAGCATCATTTTGAGACCACAATGAAAACAAATTCTCTAAATGGGATTGCATAAGCTAAATATTAAGGTAAGACCTTTATAATTGTGGTTTATTTATTCATTCATTCATTCTCAGGTTAATTATCTTTCCTTCCATAGTAGTTCATTGTTGTACTGTTTGTTTTAGTATATAAAATTCGTTTCAACATAAACATCGTATTTAACTAATAGGAATTTTTGCAGATGTAAAATAATCATCTAGTTTAGTCTAGAGAAACTGCCTGATAATGGCTATAGTAGTTTTCAAGCTTTTTTGAATCACTTTACTCAGACGCATGAACCTATCTTCCTAGCTCTTAATGATGCCGTAAGTGGTTTCTCGCAGTCGGAAAGGCAATTTTAGCTTGAGCCCTTTGACCGTGTGTCTCAGTGATGCGATACAATTGGCTATGCATCTACAGATCTTTGCATATTCAAATGTCAACTTACATAAATTAGAAGGTAAAGGAAGGCAACATAGGACATGTTGCTAGCTGACGGCCTGTTTTTGGCTTTCTTTGAATAGTATGAGGAAAGCTGTTTCTCAATACACGCTTACCGCAAGAGCACAAAAATTGTTGGATCTACTAAAGCCGAGTTGTCGCTTTTATCCAACGAAGAGATCTTACATCGAAGTAGTAATGCACGGCCTGGGACTTAGCTAGGTCAAACATGGTTCTCTGGGGGTCGCTTGGGGAACGCTCGATAGACAACGCGTAGCTGAACTAGAGTGAGGTGCCAAACTTCCCATGACAGCCAATGCCAATGGACAGCGGCCGGCAGGAGTTCGAGCAAAAGTCTGACACCTCTGACTACTCCCATGCACCAAAGAAGCGAAACCTAAACTATCTTTACGGTGCCAGTCTCCACGGTTCTGCTGACGGTGTCGTCAGCCGTAGCCGCCGTGGGAGTCGGAGGTTCGCTCGTGAGAGCCGTCCTCAGTGTAGCAACTAACAACGAATTATAAATAATATATATGGAATGAGATATAGATAGGCTTCAATGTAGCTTCGAAAGTTACCAGTTATGAGAGCAAGCGTTTGACGGACATGAGCATGAGATAGTCATTTAGTGTTGGAATATAGAAGAAGAGCGATTTAGCCGTCGGCCGTCAAAATATTGTCGAGCGTTTTGTGTGGCTTGTTGTTAAACGCGTACGTTCTATCATCTCTATTCGCTCGAGCTGCTGGAGGTACAGGCCAGCGCACTCAATTTCGAAAGGCCTAACTATTGCCATTACTGCTAATTTCGTAGTCGGCAAAACAGCAATGCTGGTCCTTTGTGTGATCTTGGTAATGGAGAATGAGGAGTGAGAGACATGGCTAGCATGAATCGAGCAATACGAAGCGGCTACCCAGTTCTGTACGGGTAAAAAGGTATCACTTATCGGATCAATTCGGCCGAATCAAATTGTGTTGCTTTTCGTCTCTCTCCCAAAACCCATTGCATTAAACAGTAAAAGCGAACAAAAAAAAAAACCAAAAAGCGTGCCCTGTTGATAAATTAACTTCGAATATCTGTTTATATATAAATTGCGTGCGGCAGCAAAGATCTAAAAATTTCACGGAGAGAGAACACGCACGATCGAGCACCCCAGTCTAGGCATTATTGTTCATGGAACCGAGGGGGTAACTGGCGGAGAAAATATGATTATATATATATATATATATATAGTGTTAATAAAAGACCCAAAATTAACAATGATATGTGCTTGATCAGTAATGTCATTGAACAGTACCGATATGGGAAAACTAAGATGGCAAATAGTGTGATACACACCGCCATATTGCTCATATTCCACTAATGGCCAATTCGCACATAACGTACATACAAGCTACAAAGTCAATGTAGAACAGAAAATACATAAAAGCTATTTTAATATACTTAACTCTCTAGTTCACGCTTTGCCGATAAGCAACGCACTGTCAAACAAGATGCCACTAGGACATGGTCGCCTTTGGAAAAATATGGCGTCAAATAGGTTACGTGGTGCAGTAGTGGGTTTATTAAGCAAATTGGCGTTACTGCAAACTGGCTTAGGTGAAACTTTATTTCATAAAAAAAAATAGTCCTGCTCATCCAGAGTCTATGGACGCGCTTGCTATTCTAAACTTCGGTACCCATGAATCATTCTGGGTCCTGTTTGGGCATCTACCGTCCTCTCAAAAGTTTACGACTTTGTAATCAAGTGAAGTGAATGCCTTTTTGGTTCGACGAGTATTCTCATTTAAAAAATGCTTTTCTGCCTTCTCGGTTATGTTTTTTATTTGATCCTTGATCCCCATTAACTGACAATATCGGCACGCCACGGTCTCATTGTCATTAGGCGTTGATTCCCGTCGATACACTTCCCTTCCGACGAGGCGTTAAGATGCGTAAATGACAAAGCCGTGTGCAGGGTGTCCTATCGTTGCCTTCAGCGCTTTCTATTGCATGACCTATTGTTCAGTCACTTATTCAATTCTGTCTGTGTCCTGTGTGTCTCGTCTAACCCCTAACAGAGCAGCATTGTGTCAACCATCAGACTGGTACCGCGGCCACCATACGGACGCTATACTATAGCGATGTACTTCAACATGAAGTGGTCTCGAACCTGCGCCGCCTGAATGAGCCTGCCTGACTCTCCAGCACTGCCATAACACAAGAGGTGTTGACGATCGTCGAGCCAAGCTGTTACACCGCGTTTGTTCCCCATTGAAATGTGGTTTAAATTCAGCGGGAGACGGCGTCACTTCGAAATGGCGCTATTAAACTCACCCATAAGGTCCTAAATTCATCTAACGTTTAGATTAATCAACAAAGGTGTATTGCAGGTACGCAATACCGACTTCAGGCACTACTCACGATATATAACACATATGATATCGGCGAGACACATGCAAGCACTATCTGCATTGTCGATTCTTCACAGTCACGGCCAAGGCAGTCTTCAACTTTCTCTCTGTCCCCGTTCTCCTAAAGTGGTTACCGAACGTCACAGGCAACCTCATATGAAGCAGATTCCTGCATTTCGTTAGACCTGCTTGTCTTCAGTGCACCACCTCCTTCAGTATTCTCTGCTGTCTGCCGGATAGCTGTACTACAGAGAAGTAGGGGGTACAGCTCTTCAAAATCAAGCTACTTCGTTTACCAGAATGGAGCGAAGTAACCTTTCTGCAAGTAACAATGCCGACTGACTCTCTCGATTTAATGATGAGGCGAGGCACCCCACGGCGCGGCTAGAAAAGCTAAAGACGTTAGGATGAGGGGAGAAAGGAAACAGCCCTTAGATTTTCTGAAGTTTCTTTCCTTGTTTATACAATAGTCCGACGGCAGCGAGAGAGCCTGAATAATACATGGCAATGGCGAAATATGCTGCAATAGCGAGCAATTGCATCCTCGCTCTATTCAATGTTGCCTCGATGTCCGATTGCTGCGTTGTTATCGCGGAATTACTATGTCCATATCTGTACGAACGTTCTAAGAACTCGTAGGGACGACCAAGTCTGCCGGGCCCTGCTAGAGTTTTACAATATTTCTATCAGTTTTTTGCACGGCCCATCTAGGTTGACAGTATCTCGGACCCAAATAAATCGAATATCGTAGGCGATAGGGAAAATGACGAAGAGGATCTTCTGGCGAAAGGACCCAACCTGCCCAGACTCTCGTAAAAAAAAGCATGATGAAGAAAGTGATCATCTGGATAAAACGGACGTGCCGATGAGCTTTGGTAATTAACGAGAAAAAAGCACATATTCTGGCAACGGCTGAGGAGATCGATGGCCATCGGTCATTTCAAGTAACCTCGGGATTAGAGCACCGAACGTCCACGTGTCTTGTCAGTTGTCTCATAGCAGAATCTGTGCACTACAATTATCCCAATTATCACAAGAAATAAATGTGGTCCAATTAAAATTATGACTTACTTAGAAAGGTATGCTAAAGCCTTATGTTATGTTAGAGGTCCTTTAATTTGTTTGGTATCTACAGTTAGTAGCAGATGGAAGTAATGAACCTCATATTAATAGAAAGCACCCTGTGATAATATAATGCAAGTTTTTTAATAGAACAATTTTATTTAAAGTTTTTTGGTTTTGTGCGTCAAAGATAACTTTCTTCGTAGATGTAAAAAATATGACTGTCCTAATTCGTAAATTCGTTTTAACGTTTAAGTAGACAATAGTCTGGTTTTCGTAAATCGTTAAAATTCAAGTAACACAGAAGAAGTACAATTCCAGTTAGTCATGTAGCATCAAAATGTCTACCTTGGATCGGCACGTATCAGATGATATGTTTTTTCAGTATCTCTCAATTTAAATCAAATTGTTAACCTCAAGGTTATAATAAAACGAGAAGCTCCGGTTTCTAAGACCGTTTTCCGTCGGTACATTTCAAAGTAGGTTCAGGTTTTTAAGCAAAACAGTTGCTTGTATGCCTCAGTTCACCAACGCGCGACCCATCCAAAGAGCGCTGAAGATAACCAGGGTTTCGATTACGGAGAATGTAATTGGCAAGCCCCCTATTACGCTGCAACTTAAACCTTTTCTCAGTGTCCGGCATCAGACCGAACGTAAACTCGACGTTTTCTATTCTTCTCGCTTCCAACTTATAACCTAGCAGTATCCAGTAGAGTTGTTGTCTTCTCAAGTGCAGCCTATTTTCGTATGATGACCTGATTCTTCTACTTGAATCGGCAGCTCCGTGGGGTACCGGGTAGTGCCGCCGCGGGTGTCGCGCACGGTGCACTCGACTTGTCTCGATCATCTTCTATGCCGGGTATCGAGCTAAGGACTAGCAAAGAGCAGCATCCGGCCGAACCAAACGCGAGGCCTTTGGCATAACGTATTCTGAATTGATGTGTGAAGTAATAAATATGAGTGTATAATAGCGATCGTCGCGGCGACAGCAGCAGATTTGCCTGAAAACAAAAAGCAGTCACAATACTGTTTGTCGTTAACATCAGCCAGCCTCGGGAGAGACTCGGAGGTCTGCAACTTTTTTAAGAGTTAGACGAACGCAACAAAATTCTGTTTTTTTAAATAAATTTTTAGTGCGCTTTTCGGCCCTGGTGGACCGAGGTGATTTGTGTACCCATCCGATAACTGAGGTATACACATATATTAAAACAGTACAGAACACAGAAACGTTTCAAGTAGGACGGAGCAATATCTATGAAGAAGCTCTGACGTTTTGTTTTCCACTTTACACTGAACTTTCTAAACCTCATATAATGGAATAGTGCACAGTAAGGTATTACGCCTTCAACTACACATTTACATTGAACCCTTCAAGAGCCCGGCAGACTCGGCAGATAGCGATCCTAAGCGACTATATAAAGTATATATTTAATATTGTTCTATAGTGTATAGATATTGCTTTTTAACTGTATAATTTTTACGCGTCGAACACCTTAAATTCAGTGAGTTTTTTTTTTAGAATACGAATTTTTCTGCTCATACTCATATACGCTTATATCGAGTAAGGCCGGTGTCTATCCTCAGCAAAGACATCACGTAGCAATAAAATGCAACAGTCAGCTCACAAATATATGAGCATGTACCTTTATTAAACTACTATTTTAACGAATGTTATTTTCGTGACTCGTTGTACTGTGTAGCACACGTTCGTCAATGTGAAGGCTAGGTGTGACAGATACGCACGCGTCAAACGTACTAGAAACCCAGACCAATTTGATTGACAACTTATCAAAAATGGGGCCATAGTATGGTGTTGTCTCCCTGCGATAGACCGCGATGAATCGTCAAACGGATATGAACACGCCCAGCTTGTTTCGCCTCTTTTACCACAAAAAACCGATAGCGGTAGTTTTTTGGAAGCAGCATCGTCGCAAACGAGATCGCTTGCGCCAGACAACATTTTCAAGGACCTTTGAAGAACTCCTGCTTGGTACATAAGCTGGTGTTGACCAGAATTCGAATTTCTACGTGGGGTTGATTTGTTCGCGAAGAAAAGTAGCGCTGCTGCCAACGAAACTAATATGCCCTTCAGACCGACCTCTCAATGTTGTTCATCTGATTGCAATATGTCGAGAAGAACAGCTGCAAGGTCAAGTATTAAAGCTAATTCGCCAAGCAAGCGAGGACTTAGATTGTAATATAATAACCTAGTTACGAGTAAACTGTTGCTTTACTCTGCACATAATAGCAATAATGATGATAATTATGCACCTCGATAAGCAAATCATACAAAACTCTACTAATCGGTTGGTTTTTGCAGTCTACGGAATTATGTGCTATCCCGATTCAATGAGAATAGGTCCGAACAGCCTACTATTTCGCAGTTACGACCAATTACTCGAGCACAGAATGCCCCATGATGAACCAGTTCGCAGCGTGAAGCATATATTAGCCCCGGCGCTGGTTTTGGCAAAAATAACCAGGTATGACAGGTCACCGAAGGATTTTGATGCTTCTCTAAAGCAATTAGCAAACATTTTTCCATGCCTTCACGTGCTTTCTGTCATCGTTGGCCTGGTTAGGGTCTTAGGCAGTGGTCGGCGTTTGTGAAAGGCCCACGAGCACGCGGTTTACCATTTAAAGTTTCCAAAAACTTGAGCGTTTCACGCCAATACCTTTGTACATTCGTTAGTGTTCCTGTGGTAATTGTCGAGTGAAACTATTCGCATGCTTGACGTATCAGTTGAATTCATACGAGCGTAGCTTGAAGGAGGCTAGGCAAAACTCTGGTTAGAACACTAATGTCGATTTTGCCGCAGCCGCCTCGCTTTATCTAGCTTGCTTGACTACAAAGAGGCACGCCGAAAGGTGGCACCTTATCAATACAAGTTACCAGATATGTATTTACAACATACATTTCATATTGAAAATTAATCTTTTCTTTTTTAAAAATTTTTTTTTATAAATGGCGCCTGTATACATGACGGGAACTGCATCAGCGAAGATTAAGAACCATACATCTATCGCGCCAAATGATAACGAGATGGGTTTCAAGGCGTTTAAACCTGTTATTTCTCTCTAAGGGCGTCAGAATTGTCCATTAGCGACAACGACGCATCGTCTCGGCTTAAAATTTAATCCGTAAAAATTTTACGTACGTAGATCTTGCCTAGCTAGAATTGTTTATCAATTCGCTATGGTTGTGTCTAATCGATACTCTCAAGTAATCTATCTCCGGATCGGGATTCTTATTTGGTTAGCGTCTTCGTGACGTTCAGCATCTAATGCCGGTAACGACGCCAGTCGTAGCACCAGATCTTGTATAACAGGGAGTGACAGGCCAACGGAAAAAAATTGAGTTATGAAGGTAAGCACGTCTAAACATATATTTTTCTTTGTCGGTGCCGCATTAATGTTAGTTCTTTGATTTTCTACCATTTGGCAGTCTGGCGTCAGCCTAACAGCAAGTGCCATGCGTACTTCGACATTTGATTTTCAGGACGTTCGAGATTCTTCGTTTGTTTTATACTTCGTTAGGTTAGTTACTTAATTGCCTAATTACGTTACATTCATACTTTCATAGGGGCAAGGCAAATGAACAATTCGTGCTTGTCAATATTTGACTAGGCGTATTTAGTGCGCACAGCTAGGGCGGACGTTTATTTAATATGTCTTAGGATGCCCTTTCGCAGACTAGAGTCTCTGCCATCAGCGCTAAGCACAGCATCGTCATCGTTTAACCAGACAGATCAATGTACGTCTGCCCGGCTTATATACCATCTATCCGAAGTGACGAATATGGATACACACAGCGAAGTCTGATACGTTTATCAGCAGTCGAATTTAAACAGTGGAAAGAACAAGATAGAAACACATATCGACTGCGTCTCCGGAGGAAGTACACATGAACTTTGGGTTTTGGTCAGATTAGGATAAAGGTGATCGGTTGTCTTGTAATCGTAAACATCTGGGAACTTCAATTGAAGGTAATAAGCTGAAGGCTGATCTGGTCTATAGGCGTTTGGAAACAAGGCTAAGAATAGTATTCCAGCGACTTTTCCCTCGACAGAGGTCGACATGTCAACTCTGTTTCCTATATTGAGTTGTTTGTCATGATGTTCGTTTGAGTATCCAGTCCGGCGGCAAGTCTAGTCAGATATTGCAGTTAGTCGTACTGATAAATGCGCCAATTACAATAAGACAAACGCCTGTAGAAAGATAGACAAGAACCGATGGAACTCAAAAGCTGCCTTTCATTAATCGCGCGTTCGCTCGCAAAATCGAATGTTGTTATATCTAGGTCCATGTGTCCAGCCAATCTTGAGCATAATCACGGCGTACGTATGTGGACATATACTACGTACCTACATCTGTGCCTTTACCTTAATTAGTTCAGTGCAGTTTTCGTCTCGAAGGGTTGATGGCCTAGAAGTTCATGTCAAATCAGTGGAGAACTCGTCATGCGAAGAGGCTGCTGTACAGCCGAAGTAGTACACAGCAATATGATTATCAACAACAATAGCCGAAAGATCGTTCCTGCGGTTATTACCATGCTGGCTCACTGACAACCAGCCGCCTAAACAGTTCCTTTAATAAGGGTAGCTTCGTTGCCCACACAAATCGTCCAGGCTCCTTCGGGAGGACAAAACCATACAGAAACGCCGTGACGAGTAGTATATAAGGCTGCTATAACTGGAAATGCATTATCCGCAACGGGTAAACGGCTACAAACAGCTTTCAGCACGCAAAGAACACCAATGGGCAAGTCAGCTGTATATATGGTATTACCCGCCGTTAAAAGCGTTAGCCCCACTTAGGCTCATCCGATCGACCCTGGCCAAGAAACGGCGTAGATCATTCTACCTTTCTTGCGCCCTCCGTCGTACATGCGATGTCGGGCAAATCGCGCGAAAGACACGGCCAAGAAACGCCAAAGAGAGACTGAAATAGGGCGATAGGGTCAGGGGAGGCAGAAAACAAAGACGAAAGAAGATCCATAGAGCTGCGAAACGCAGAGGACTTGACTACAGCGAAAACTGATCCAACCCAGAGATTCACTCTCGCTAACCAGTCGGTACGTCATCACATGTAGAATGAGGCTATGTAGATAGATGCCCTACCAGCGCTTTCATGATCGCAGTCAAGGGGACAGTCGTTAGTAGGCAGGACCCTGACAAAGCACCAATGGTATATGTAAAAGCCCAGAGAAGGAAGAATCAACGGACGTAGCGACCCAGTTCAGCTTTGTCGTAATCGTTGTCTATATTAGTTGCTGCCGCTGCTGTTATTCTGATCCTCGCTGTCTTGTCGGCCGCTGTGGTTTTTTCCTTAACGTCTACTCAACGTTGGCTAACAGAATTTTAGAAAGGCAGACGGCCGACGCTTGGTTCAGTTTACTGTCGCTAGATAATGCTGTTGTTATTAATGCTTCTGATGAGGAAGACGCCTATGTATGGATGTATTGATTAAGGTCGAATGCTTTTACGCAGGTTCAGGAAAATGTCGAGTCGGCGCGGTCAACGTACGCAGACAATGTTGCTGGGTGATCGTACGGAGTAGCAAACAAACAGAGCATTTGATCAAAAAAAGAAATCAAGACAGATAGATTCCGGAGTTGCAGGAATGCACAAATCAAGTGGATCCGGTGGATGTCGTGAGCGCTGCGGAAGTGAGAGCATGGCTTGGAAATTTAATGCCGATGAAAGTGCGACGCACGACGACGAGACAGATCAAGTAATATTCAAACGGGAAGCGCTGAAGTAGGGCACAGGAGAGTAGAACGGTTGAACACTATAAATAGTAGCAGCACTGAACAATAGCTCTTCTGCGGACGGAAAGAACACTAAGTCTCACTTTCCCCTACCGTTGGACAACGACTGCGTTGCTAAGACGCCGGGTCGTTTTAGGGTCTTGAGTTACTTCATTTAGAGAGAAGCATTACGGGTGCTTCCAGGAAGCGTCCACCTACAGCTCATATCGAAGCTCTGAAACGTACGCATACGTGCTCCTTGAACGTCGCAGCGGATAACTAGGATTACATTATAAAGGTATGTCACCAAGCACCAGAAGGTGGATCCTACTGACGTTGCTGTTGTTAGCGCCGCTGTGACACGTCATAGTTTATAGTCTAATCTACATGCCGTCTATAGTTTTATATAACCTCGGTCATTACGGCTCCATATGCCTAGAGGACCAACGACGAAACACCAGTCAAACTAAACCTATAATGGCGTTAAATATGGCCTTCGAAATAGAGATCTTTATAGCGACGGAACACACGAAATTTGACTCAGACTATTAGCTTCTTTTTCCTCTGCTCTGTTAGACGAAAAGGCCTAGAGAGACGATGGGGGAAAAAGGGCGTCTAACAGACAGGCTAAGCAAAACACAAATAATGACGTCGTTTCGGGACGAAACGATAATAATAACAACAACAACAATCATGGTGACGACGATAATGGAAGCAACCAGATTAGCTGGCTGGGGTCAGTGTCGTATTCTGTTCCTGTTTGTCAAAAACCTATGTCAGTCGACTACAGAAGTAGAAATGGTGCAGCAAAGGCAGATCAAGAAGGAAATGGAAAGAGGAAAACGGAACATGGGAACAAACAGCAAAACTCGCAAAAAACAAGCAGAATTGCAACTAGTGTATATCTATATGACGCATATTTCTGATGTGGTTAGCTATTAGGGCATGTGAAGGTATTCGTGATTGCTATCGTACACGGTAACAACCGCTGGCGGTTGGAGAAGCCACAGCAACGGAAGGACAATGAACAAGGATGCCTAAATACAGGGTATTATATGTGTGTCATGTTTGTGTTTTCCTAGCTAACCTTCAGTTTTTGAATTGCTTGGAATCTGATAGTACGGAAGTGATGAGGTGCGCGCAGAGTGACAAAATTTCCAAATGCTTGCCTCCAGTTTTATATATCATTGTCTCATTACTGTGAAAGCATTTGCTTATGAGAAGGACCTCCGTAGGATTATTTTGTGCGAATGTCGATCATTTCAAGACATAGCACGCGAGTCTTCACTTGTAAACCAATCACTACTACATAGTTCATATCTATATAGTCACTTTTTATCTGTGTGTCTACGATTATATAACTTACATGTCATGTTTTCACACATGTAAGCTTTATACACAGAATTACAGCCTAGTACATTATTGAAGAAATGCATCGAACAGTTAGAGCAGGCTTGACGCTTGATCTAATGCTGCTAGCCGCTCTGTAGAAATATCGTCCTCTGTATTATTGTCGTCGGTCTACGATAGAATGAAAATAACTGAGTAAAACTTGTTCAGAAAAACTCTACGTGTCGAATAGGCATTTAAAAGTCTGCTCAACGTGCACTTGTAATACGAGCTGAATCTTTAATCATTTAGCAGGTATTTGCGTGGCCTGTTTTAGGCCTGATAGAAATGCTATATTTTATAGATTGGGTGTCGCTAAGCCTTTCGTAGATCTAAATTGCTATCGGAGAATACCTGAACGAAAAGATAACGAGCAATAAAAAAATAATCAGCATCTCGTAGGTGTGCCGTAGGTCCAGTAATCGTCAAATCGTATATTTGATTTTCACAATTTTCCAACACATATTCGATATACAATTCAGGATGGAGAAATAAAAATAGTGTTTTTTAATAACAAGTAAGTAAGTCATAATCACGACGCTTTCTCGAGCGACTAATTCTGATAAAATAACACGACTGATTCCATTAGAATTCTGAAGGAAATCTCGTACAGATTGCTCTGTTTCATTGATGATGATAATAACGTTATTGAGCGAATGCTTCGTTTTAGGATAAAGATTAGCGAGGTACCATCTTGTAATAATCAGCATATTGAAACGACTACGTTATAATATAATATAATAATACCCTCGTTGCGGTTCAACGAAGGTTTATGTTACCTACGGAATCCGTTAAACTAGCATAAATAATTAGATTTGTCTTATACCGCCATTAATCGCATTTTATCTAGAGAAACCTTTTATTATATTCGTATTCATATATATATATAAAGCTAGATTGAGTTGTTTAAATACTCCCCGTATGTAAGCGATATGCTTTGGACCTTTGAGCTAGAAGTTTAGCTTAGGTTCTGATGGGAATATGATTGTTTCGAACGGAAAAGTTCTTCTATAGTAGTGTTTCTTCTAATACAAATAACTACACAACTCAACCGGATAAACAGGACGATTGTGTAGTAGTTAATATTGTTGGTGTCAAAGAATAGCCGGCAGAAACGTTTTTATAGGGAAAATAATTGAACTTGAATTCGTATTATATACATAATATCATTTAATTAAAACAGTAAAAACATTGTCATGATTCTTCCTGCTTTCAGTAAAAACTCATAGAAGAAAAAAAAAAACGAGAAATGTATGTTTACCCTCTTGCAAACATGAAACGCCATGGTAAATAAGCTGGGATTATTAAGATTCCTTCGTTAGATACGTAATACACGCCTACAGGTCTTGCCCATCTATCTACATGCGCCTCAAATCGTACACTTCAATTTGTTTTTATATTTACTTACAGTGATAGTAAGCATTTAAGGCAACTATGTACCTTTGTCCTGTAATACAGCTGGATAGATCAAAATTTTCGATCAATCTAGATTTATTACTAAAAATAAATTCCGTTCAGCGGGAACATTTCTTGTGGATAATCGCTCATTAACTCTTAATCTATTGCTAAGAACGTCGACGACATAACTAAGTAGATCACCTATATTTACATATATGAGATATACGAAGCCAGGGATGGACGTACAGGCACGCATGTAGGTATTATTAACTGTTACACATATAAGTAAAAGCAATGACGGTCGTTCTGATGAATGATTCTGCATACGTTATTTATTTTTGTAGAGAAGCTGTTCTCGAGGCCTAGTCGAGAAACATTTTACTCATAAAATAGTCAGCCTTGTATCAAAATTTAGCTAATTAGACATTCTTGTGAAAAATGGTCTTCACTAGGTACTTCATACGACTCCCTGCATTTCCCAGAAGTAGTTCGACAGTTGAGGTTTCCTTTGGATCTTTATAGACAAAAATGAAGAAAATTAGTTTATCGTAGAAGCAACCAATTTCGAGTAGAATTTTCTCATTATCTATTTGAAAAATAAGTCTCCACTACATATCATAAAAATTTTAGTTAATTAGATTATGGTTTAACTAGTGACCGATCGCTGACGCCCTCCGCCCCCCTATTTCGTCAAAATAATAATTTCAAATTGTCAAAATAATAAGTAAATAAATAAACTAAATAAAATAAGTAAATAAAATAACAATGATTCAAACTATCGAGTATAGGTTTTGTAATTTACATAGCCCGTATCTATTATAGCTTTGTTCTATATCTCTTGTGTGCACCTGGTGACCGATTTTAAAATCTTACGATCATCCACGAGACGTTTAAATCAACGAGATTAATGTGGTACTCGATTGTGTCGATGGGTGATCGTATTGTGCCCAATAATTTAGTGCACACATCGTTCCGATGTCGTTAAAACATGTCGTAAAAAAAACAATATTCAGTTGACTCCTGTGATATATGCATGGGCGACTGGCATGAAAAGGACAGAATTTTTAAAAATCTAAATATATAGCCGCTCAGAACTCCAGTGTTCATTAGTGTTAGAAATGGAACATAGCAATGAGCAATAATATTACTTCTACAAAGTCTTCTAAACTGCTACAGAGAAGACAAATCCGTTTGAATTTACAAATCCGCCCAAAGAGCGAACCATGAGTCCCAAAAAGACCTCTTTAAAGAACTGAGTTAACCCTTCTAGGCGAACACAGGTTTCGTAGCTTGTGAGCAACTTTATGCTATGCAATCTATTATGACTTCATTTTAACTCAACGCACACACGTTTGTTACTCGAAAACATACACAGTTAGTTAAGGGAATTCGTATAGAAAAAAAATGTATAGGCCTTTTTGCGTTTCAGATAAGGTGAACCGTACAATTTTTTAATGAACTTAAGCCTACATTGGTTTAACACACCAAATCATCACATAGTTCCGTTCGTCTCCAACATGTATGTTGGGTGTTTATTACGGTGTATATATCTGAGCAATTGTGCACATCTACTACTCTCAAATTTCCACTCGAATGCCACCGACGTCAATGTAACTTAACGTTGGCTAAAATATGTGAGTTCCAAACCACCTAGCTAGAAAAACTATCGATCACTCCTCACTATATATATATTTCGACCACTATACATATATATATATAGGGGAAAATGGGCTGAGATTGTACACTTTCTTAAAGAAGGACCCATAAAACAGCGAAAATATACTGATCAAAACTCAGAGTAGTATCGTTTGGCCATAATGTGACTATCACCGTATTAAAATACATAGACATAAATTATTCCTAAGTTAAATTTTGAAAAAATGATAAAGCGTCTTCACCCAGCTCAGCGTTCGTGTGAGTTAAGACACCGTTTGAGATAAGCTGACCGTAACAGTGAGAGTATGGAATTGAACCCAGTCGCTGGAATTGAACCCAGTCGCTAAGAAAACAAACGTTATGTCGTGTATCTAGAAATGTTCGCTTCGTTTATAATGTTGACTGTTACACAGAACAACATGACTAGCGGCTGTAGGAATGACTGGTCCAAATCTTTAACTACAAATGTTTCGACTTGCTGCCACGCCAATTTCTTGACAGATTTTACATTTAAAAAAAGAGCCTACGAATTAGACAAATCAACATGTGCATACCATCGCAGATTATAATAGAACAACACGTTGTTCGATAGTTATTATCCATACACTTAAGTCACGCTATATTCTCAGGTAACAGGTAAATAACAATTAGATAATAATTCATGGCGAATAGAAGACAACACATTTACATGTCCTTGAAGATCAATCGGTGATCTTGACTCGGTGTTACTCTATCGCCTTATAGCTTCTGGCAACCACGTTGCACCTCGATGGCCGTTCAACTCAAAACCTGCTTCATCTAAGTCCACTCTTCCTTATATGAACATATTATATCTTGTATAGCTACTACTTCGCATAAATAAAACATACAGTGCAGCCATGTTACCGATGGTGACAAACGCTTCTGTCCCAAAAATCGCCATAGTCAGCCATTGGATTTCGTCAGGCAACCCTCTCTCCTAACAACCGCATGCCGGCAGCTGCGAAAGCTCTCTAAATTAGTCAAGTCGTCGAACTATCGATTGACAACAAACAAAAATGATGTGACAGTTTTCTTTAATATGATCCTATTTGACGCGCGGCTTTCAATCGACCTTTGCTACTTCGCTGTTTTAGCTGCCTCAGCACCACAGCTCATATCAATAGTGCTATAGAGAGTGCCGAGCTGATATGGACTCGTCGTTTAAGCCCTTTCCCCATGCTGTGTCGTTATGAAGTCTCCTCTCTTGATGTTTTGTGTCAGTCGGTTTATATCATTCTGGCCGCTGCATCTACCATCATCCAGCTGCCATGTCGCTAGGGAAGTAAGCACGAATTACCAAGCTTTTAAAAAAGGCAAATCAACAAGGAAGCAAGCGAAAATTCCACAAATACAGTTATTTCGTCATTGACAAAATGGCGACCCCGAGTCGCCCAACAAGATAGAGATTTAGGATAAGCGCCGATGCTGTGATGTGCCTTGCTGACCGTGTTTGTATACAAACGTCTTGTTATTAATATGCAGGTAACCTAACGAAATTACGTTACAAGTTTTCAATGTTCACAGACGTTCGTTATGGCAAGTAATGGATAGTAGTTTTCGAATTAACAGGAAAACAGTAAATGCTTATACGTGTATAAACTAAAAAGTTTTTTAATTCTCTATCATTCGGGATCACTCGTGTAGCTTGTTATTCGACTGAGTTTAAGATTCGTTTGATCCTTTCTGCAAATAACTTTCAGTGTCCTCAGTACGGTGCTAGTGGTAATGCGTTCCGGCTAGCCATTGATTAGCAATAAACGACGGCCATATATGAGATCACGTTAATGACCACGACGAAAAAACGCTCTTTCAAATGGTAACTATAACAGAACTCACTCTTTGTTTTATGAAGCTAAAGTCACTACAACCCGGTAGTGTACGTACGATATCATGGTTCTGCAGGAACTCGACAGAAAGCAATAAGTAATCCTATCAAATGAGTAAATCCGCAAAAGAGCAGTCCCCTGCTTGTTCTTACGATATGCGTGGTATTACAGCAACCCTTCCCGTAACCCAAAGAAACGCACAAAATATGGCTGGTACGAGTGGGGCTCAAGCTTATCTTGTAGCAATTGACGGCATTTCTCGACGTTCCGATAAAGGTATCTCCCACGAATCCCGCTCGCATATAAGTGGTTTAAACAGTTCGTCTAGCGGGACTCAGATCAACTTCTCCAGATTGCCTTTACCATCCTCACCACCTGTAGCTAAGATGGACTGCGATAAGACAAGAACGGAGTTAAACGATTTGCGTTTGAATTTTCTCGGGGAAAAGCAGCGTGGACTAGTCGCCGTTCGACCAATAGTTTACAGTTCTGAAAAGAACCCGTTTAGTGTAAAAATAAACATGGAAGATATCATGCAACGCAACCGCGCATTACTGCAGCAGGAGCGAGCAAGGGGACGGCCTTTGCTCGAGCCGAGACAGAAGAATTCTCCAGGTTTGACGCAGTATTTAGTCGATGGTGCGAGCGCCGTCATGGATTACGTTGCAGCTGCGCGTCCCAGTTCGGATTTTCGAAACTGTTCCTTCGTAAACAAGGCAGAGGAAGAAGACCAAACCCTCTGTCGACATGAGACTGACCTTGTCTACCCTGGTGAATTAACCACAGGGCACTGTTATGAAAGTTGTCGTTCGATAATAACTAAGGTTACTACGAGAATCCCACAAGATATCGTCGCTAGTCCAGCGGACAAATCATTATCAAATAGCGATTTGTGGGGGCCGGACAAACAAGCATTAATTAGCGGTTACGCGAACGGTGAGGTGGCAGATTCAACTAATGGTTCAACGAAAGAAACAAATATGCTAGGCTTTAGATATTTGAAAAATGTTAACATCGAGCATAAAGATATCAATCCTCACCATGGATTCGCCAAATGCCCTGCTTGTGATAGCAATTCTATGCAGGAAGTTATGGTGAAAAATTGTTGCAAGCATCGATTTTGTAAGTCCTGTCTGCATACAGCTGCTGAAAACGCAGGAAGTATTTCTATTATGTACTGTGAGAAAGACTGTGAGGCTCGCCTTCGGGAAGTCGAAATGCATGCATTACTACCGGATGAAACGTACCAACCTGCGAAAAATTCCCCTGAGACTGCAACGTCTATTCACCGCCTTCAAATTACACCAGCGCCGTTACTGTCAATGTCTCATACCGCGCGACAGCCCTGCGCTGTTTATAATTATGAGGACCCTCTACTAATTCAAGCGCTTGTGGATGACGAGCCTGTATTGTTGACCATCGGTAACACGGCCTGCAACTGTTGCACTGCTCAAATAGAATCGATGAAGGGTATTGTCTTCAAAGGATGTCGACACACCCAATGCAAAGACTGTTTTATAAATCTAAGTCTTAAAGCCAAACGGTGCGCAGTAGGTAGCTGCAATGGTCTAATCAGCGAGGATGAAGCTCAAGGCTTTCTTAAGTACACTAAAATTCCATATCGAAAGCGTAAGGACCAGGACAAGATGGCAAGAGAGTTTAAAACCGTTGAACCTAGAAGAAATAAAAATAACAAAAAGTGTGGCAATAAATGACAGACGACTTGCAACAACAAAACTAAGGATATTGCTTAAGCTGTGCATGCTACAACTACTATGTGCGTCATTCCATCTGAGTTTGATCAGATACAGCGTATCACGCCTACGTAAGCGTCACTGATAGCCAAGCGGGCTATGTGAGCGAATGAAGAAAAAAATATCCCGGAAAAGGGAAAAAATATACCGAAGAACTGTCTTAGAGGAGCATGATTAGGTTCTTTAGAACTTCGGCCTACTTTCAATGATGTAGTGCAGCTATACAGGTCATGCAGCCTTACAGCGTTGAATATGTGCACCTATCCGCATCAGTGTAGCCTTTTTCCCCTAAACAAATAATGATGAAATTTGGACGTTATAAGGTACATACGCCATTTTTTTGATCATATGTTTGTTTTTTTTTGTAAATCTCGTGCGTCGATTTCAAAAGCCTCAACCAAAAAGCAAAAAAAGACGACGTTATTAAAACTCGTCTAAAGTTTGTTGTTATTTATTTCGTACCCGCATACATAGGAGCGAATACGTCCCAGAGAATAGTTAATGTAAAGAAGAAAATGAGAGGAAAGAGAACTTGAGAGTATTTTAGCGACAACATTTATGTCGATCGGATAATAGATATTAATAGATAAACACAAAAGTTAATAGACTTAAAAATACTATCGCAGAAGAGCTACCAGAGCTAAGGTTATCGTTTAAAAACATATTACAATGCAATGTACGTAATATCGTATTAAGATCCGGTCACCTCTAGCGCAAGCAGGATCTATCTAAATGGGGGTGCTTTTGTCACAACGGCATGCCCCATAACCCATATATACTTTTTACAGTAACACTGAAAAGCTGGGACCGTAACATATAGAATTAAACATGCGTTGACTCAGGTCTATTAATAAAAGTTGGCTTTTTTTTTTTTCTATTAAAGCTACTTCACGTGTTTTAATTCCCGTAGTGTTCGCTAGAAAGGGCTGTTGTAAGACGTTTTAAGCATGTAGCGGGAAGGCTTGATCTAGTAGTAAAAATAAAGTTCAGCCTTCGGACACATGTATCGCACGATGGGAGTAAAAATATGATAAGAAATTTAACTAAAAAATACAAGACGTATAAAAATAGTATAGTCACTTCTACAAGTTGTCAATAAACAAATAAATAAATTGTTAAACAGTGCTGGGGCACACAGTAACAAAAAGAGTGTTCTGCTTGTTTCTGCCGACAATAGTTAGGCCACCCTAGAGTCGCCTTATAGACAAAATACATTTAGATTTTGCTAAAAGGACACAAATACATTCGTTAATTTGACTGGCGCTGTAGGAATCCTGCGGAGTCACCATCCTTATATGTCTCGTAACATCCTCGTAATACAATTTATGCTGTTCAGAGATTAGTGTATATATAAGTAAGATTAGATATATATATATAAGTGCTTTGCCGCAACTTATATTGAGCTAAATAGTGATGAACTTTTACTCATAAAGGGGCTTCAGCGTGGACTGTTAAACTGGCCGTTTATGGTAAGTGTACAATATCTGTAATATATATACTATATACAGGGTCTATGTTGATGGAAACAAACGCAGAGTTCAATAAACAGGAGTTTTTCTGTTGCGTGCAGTTATAGTTACGTGCAGAAACGATTCGGAGTGATTATCAGAATTTCGCTACAGCCAAAAAGTATTAAACACCCAAAGGTACTCCAATGTTTCGGTGGCTCGATGATGGAAAGTCGTTAGTACAATCTGAATTAATAAATAAAAAATTAGGGCTACATTTTCTGTATAGACGGTTTAAAGGGTTTCATATTCTGTACGTAGACAGTTAAATATGGCAAAGCCGCCATTGGCTACTTTAATGGGGTCAATCAATGTTTGGGTTTATAGGCATAAGTGGCTGTTCCGCGGCTGATTGTTTTAGAATAACCTAAATCATTACTATGATCGACAGAATAAAACAATATGAGTGAAATTTCATTCCGAACTCTCATGGAATCAATTGTGATAAGATTAATTAGTCTATCAATATAAGTCGCTCATGAAGTTGACTGAAGTAATTGAGCTACCACTATTTTACTGAACTAAAGAATATCTCTTTGTTTTAAATAAGCATAGTCCTATAGGTATTATGTTTAGCCAAAAACGATCAACAATAGGATTTTACGACTACTGAAAACCGCAGGAACTAATAGCAGTACACAGAGTTACGAAATTCTTGTGAGTTCAGCTATAGTCCGAGCGATTTTTAGAAGTACAGAATGCGATACGGCTTAGTGATACTCAATCTATAAAACGCTATATTTATCTAATATCTACAACACTAGTTAAACTGAATTTAGCTTGCTAAAATACGTCACGTATTGTGCCAACGAGACGTCAATCGCAAAGCTGATATATGAATAGAACAATTGTGACATACATAGTTGCTGACAATAATATATTCTCTGTAAAACTTCCTAGCATAGCCAGTTCCTTCCTACTCAGTAGCAGAAATCTAAACAGCGTCGGATTCACTTGCAGACGATTATGTGCGTACCACGTTCGTTCATTAATCGACAGTCCCATCTTTCCCTTACCATCGATTAATAACAAGTTATACCTGTTAGCTCCAAACAGCCTAAGTCTTAACCACTCGTGTCCTGGCTGTCACATTGCGTTCATATTTATCGGATATGCATCCCTCTCACTTACTTAACCCTTCTATTCGTCATGCATCTTAACATTTGTTCGTGAACTGTTCGGTATTGAGCTGTATGTCCCGGTTCAGTGTTTTGAGTGCGACTTCGGATCAGATGCAGCTTTGATGAAACGACCAAATGAATGACCATAGAGGAAGTAGCAAAAGATCCGCGGCAGTTCCTTTACGACGCCGCCCAACTCCGCGAACCATTGCCGGCACCACCCACAGGTGCAGTGGACGTAAACTAGCATGGACATCTTCCCAAATCGTTTGTGCCTGCCAAGAGCCACCTCTAAGTAGTTCTAATCTATCCAACAGCCCACAAGCTACTCGTGTAGAACAACCGGAAAATGCGATTTCATCAGGTAGTAGCGAGTTCACTCAAAAGTTCGCGGAAATGTTACTCGCGAATCAGCTCAATCTACCGAGTACTTCATCGAACCTGCAAGAAATTCCACAGTTTAATAACAAAAGTCACGTGTCGGCTACAAAAACTTTATTGGGTGCAGTTTATACTGGCTTAAATGCTGTTTGTGACATCGCGTCCCACGTGTGGACTAACTATGTTGGAAAAGGGATTAACCTTTTTGCAGACCCTGTCCAGGGTTCCAAAATGGAAAACGACAATAAGCGCCCTACAATTTCGTCCTGCTCGCTTTTTAAGCAAGTGTCTAGTAGGCCTGAGCAGATGAGAAGGTAATTTTATCTCTCTATAACGGGTCATTTTAATGTACGTAGTATGTAGATTTTTTAAAAAAAAAAAGCGTGCTCCAGTTTTTTTCAAGGGCACTGTTAATATCGTAGTAAATGCTCTGATTGTCTTGCTATACCTTCGTCCGTAAGCGAATCTTTTTGGGAAAGTGGTACAATAATATATACAGGACTTTGGCCTATGTTTATAAAAAGCTTTTCTCGTTTGCAAAAGGCGTTCGCTTCCGTTATTGCCATTAAGACAGGTCTTCAGGTCCTGTAACTGCTCCACACACGTTCGCAAGACAAATGCATACGTCTAATGTAAATACGCGGCATTTGGCTAAAAACTGTGGCATTTTCTTTCATTTGTTTATGCTGCTCATGTTTACATTCAGATTGGCCGAAGATGTTGTGTCGACTACGTCGTTTAAAAATACCACCGCTGATGAGGAGGCCGCTACTGCATTCAAAGCCGGAGCTCCTCATAACCAGACGTATGAGCTCATGTCAACGACGTCCCACGGTCAGGTCCAGGAGGTTATAGATGAATTTCGACCCGTTCGACAGATCAAACATGCGGCGGGTCCAGCAACCGCTCATAGCAGTGAATTCAAAATGTGCGCCCCAACGAAGCACAGCATTTCTTTGACGCACACTTCCGAAGATCTGAGAGACATTGAGAAAGCACGAGTAACTACAACTGTTAATAGAAGAGAACTGGACAGAACTTTCATCGAAGGCCAAAACCTCACTGGTTTACAAGAGCTCGAGGCAAAAGTTGCTAGTACGTCGAGCTATCCGCGCTGCAGTATACCATTTTGCAAAGCAGCTTTGTTAGGACCAGGGCCTTTTACCAACGTAATTTGCTATAAGCATGCACTATGTAACGAGTGTTTAGATTTAACCATCGACTACCTGAGATTGTATGGGAAAATTTCCTGTGCCATTATGGGTTGCGAGGTTATTGTCACCGAGCACACAGTAGCTACCAGGCCCGATTTGCTGTCACTTGTTCGTAGATCGCGCAGACCTTTGCAACGAAATCTTAATTCGAAAATCAATCCAGTAAGGACTGACTCAGCATTGTCAGCTGCTACTCTCGCTGAAAAACGGTTACAGGATCTTCGTCGCGTTCGTCGCTATCCAAATAATAAACGCCTATGGAGTCGTATGATCTATAGAACATGTGATATGTGCCAAAGAGACTCAATTTGGGTGGAGATTTGCATATTAGAGAACTGCGTCCATGTGATCTGTTCGATTTGCTACTATAACAGATACACTCGTCGGCAACCTCTAGCTAGGTGTCCAGCTACCTACTGTACAATGGCTGTACTGTCTCAGGATGGAATTGAAGATTCGAACAAAACTAATTCGTCCAACAGCGCTTTCGTAAACGGGTCCCAAACGTACCCTAACGGAAGTGCTGTCACTGTCGGGTTTTCAACTCGTACTAAAACGTACCGTACCGCTGATTCCGATCTACCCCCAAAAAGTTGCGATTTATGCAAGAGATTATTTGCATCAACCCTGTCTGAAGCTTTCGTTGTATCACGATGCTACCACGGTTTTTGTGACTACTGCGCTTCATACAAGATCTACCGACTAAATTCAAATGTGTGCCCGTTTCCTGCCTGTAGAACGAAGCTGTCGTATGACGATTTTGGTCGTTTTTGTACATTTATTGAAAGAATACATTTTGAGTTTGCTCGAAGAACAAAGGGAGTAGAAAGGTGATGTTAAAAAGTACTTAAAATTATCATATATAAAAATGTAGATAACATAATAGTATTCTCGACCCGAAATGGGATTTTATTATGTATAGACGTAAACCGCAAGATGGCCCTTTTAGCCTTAGGCCTGCTTAAATGTTTTAATTTTTATTGTTTAATGATTTGTACATTAAGTGAATAAAATAACATGATCTCCTTTATTCTGTAGAATCGTTCTAGCAGTGTCTTCCTTGCTGTCTTTGTAACGTGCTCATAAGAGTAGTCGTTTCGGATAACGCCTGCTATCAAATTAGCAAATAAATCTATGATTCTATTCACCCGTTCGAGTCACACGCAGTGAGCTAACAGTCAGAGGTTCAAGTCTTAGTGTGACAGTAATTGTGTGCATATTGTATGCAGCCGTAATTAAAAAGACTAAACGAAATAACAGTCTTCAGTGCAAAGACCTTTTGAGTGAACTTCGTTTGTGCAGGATGAGCGGGGTCCTCCTTGAGATTCCTAGTTGCTCAGCAGGTTGTCCTTCGCGATCAAAAGCGATACTCTAGAAAAAGGCGAAAAAATGGGACAAATACGGAAAAACTTGAGGCAGCTTCAGTGTCGACCAAGATATATATTCGCTATATGTACAGCGTAAATAATCAGACCGAGCTCAAAGTTGTTTCGCTTATAGGATAATGCAGCTATTATGTAAGTCTTGTGATTTGGTTTTTTCCTTTCTTCTAAATCGATATTTATCACAAATTAATTATAATTATAAAGAGGTGCTGTCCAAACGTATGCACCACATGTTCTTATCAAAAGTTCTGCAGCAGTGGCAGCTATGAAGACAACCCTGTTTTTGTGTAAATTGTAAAGTAAGTTTCTGCCTGGCAAAGTCATCGATTTATATTTGCGCCCGAATGTATTTTAATATTATTAAACCAGATTGACAGCATTTGTATTCAATGTCTATCGAATTAACAAAAAATAAGTTTAGATGACCACCGTATGCCACTGGGATCGAGCTATATAAAATATCGGTCTACGAAAGTGATGATTAAAGTATGTTTTGACTATCATCGATCGCCCCTCTTCGACACTGATGCAATGTACTATACATGTATGCGTTTGTAGCACGTTGCACCTGCTTAAAAGGCACAAATTTGATGTAGACACTGAGTAAACAAAATTGGCCGCTGATACTTCTGGCGCGACAGCCAACCAAAGGTACGCCTTCTTTGTTGTCCTTTTCCTCTCTCCCTCTTTGAATGGACCTACCTTTTTTCCGCAGACAAACGCGAAACAGAGCGTACGTTCGATGTGCGAACCAACAAACGTTCACGTTTGTTTATGGTGTCTTAGGGTACCTACATACCACAAAGCTTTCAGGATCAGTACGCTATGATCTATAGGTTATCCTAAGACTGAATACAGTTGGTTTCTAATTACACAAATGGATAGCTGGAAGAACAAACAACCTATACCATTTCTGGCAAGACAGCGCCGTAAGCCGGCAGTTTCGCAAGTTATTGCCACGAGCAGCCGTAGTGCGCGTAATAGATTCGTGTCTGAAGCTGTGCCCACTCACAATAAACCATCAAAAATGAATCATCCTTTATTTATCGACGTCCAGAGTAGCTATTCAAGACAGCTAGAAAGTATAGCCCAACCAGCAAACACGAGAAGGATCAAAAAAGCTTCTGAGCCGCCGCTTATCGATCAGGTCGACGTTCTGGGATCGATACCTCGTGTACAGAATGGCACTGAATTGAATTACAGGACAATTCCCCAGCCTAACAGGGTACATTGGGATCCTGCCATCGACAGGCGGTGTGATGCAGCCTGTAGTGGCTTGACCACCGCAGACGAGCCTGTTACTGAACTTGAAAAAGGTACGCGAGATAGGACTGCCTCAAGGTTCGCATCTAACGACTTAAATATAACTATAAACGAAGAGGTGACTACTGGGGGCAATGAAACTAATATTTCTATTAAATCGGCGTCTCTGAAAGCCTTTTTCCAGTCCAAAAATATTCGTATCCCTCACGGTTTTTCAGATGAGGTTCACCTAAACGACCGCGTTGTCCCTACGACGTGCGACGTGTGCCAGATATGCCCGCCCTGGACGAAGATTTGCATTCTGGAAATATGTATTCATAAAATCTGCGTCTACTGCTTTTATAACGTTTATATGCCTCACCAGCCCATAGCAAGGTGCCCCGTCGCCAACTGCACAACTGTGACTTCGTCTGTTGTTGACGTTAATCATAATTTTGACCAGCAATATCGCCATCACATCGACAGTAATAACGTAGCAAAAGGCCGCTCACCAGTGAACAACCAAGCTAACTTCTCGATACCACAGCAAAAACTGGTCGGGGAATCTTTTATTCAAGCTGGTAGGGACGGATAGGCTAAACTTGGTGCCTAAAGATAGCGTATTTTGGCTACGACCGTGCACCAAAGCTAGTTGTAAGTTATGTCTTGATCGACCGCTGTTTCTAAAATTTCCCACGGATATAGTACAATAGATTAAGTTGCCCCTGCCATTTGGGCTTAGGATATGCAGTACTGATGCTTGCGGTAAAACTATACCGGACTACTGCGAAGATATGAAGAATTCCATGATTTGTATTAGGTATCCACTCTACAACAAGCGCCCGCATTTTAGCATTGAACATACAATGGATACGATTATATTTAGCCTGTTTTAGGCCGCCTCATTAACCATATATTGGCCAAAATATACGCTATTTTTCCTGTCGAAAATTTCGTCAGTCAATACAACGAAGGTTAACAGCGTGACTCGAGTTGATTGTGCGAATGCTTTTGACCGTTTATGTGGTGACTACTTATTTTAGTGCACACTGCAGCCAATGTCAGTATTCTCTTTTTCGCTAGTGCGCCTTTAAACTGACTCTGCGGGGGTTAAAGGGTCTACATGCATAAGGGATCGTGACTTGACTTCCGGAAATCGGAGCAACTATGATAAAAAGCACCTTAAAACCAAACACATGCCAAGAATAGTAAAACGGGAACGGTACTCTGCGCTGACAGTAGCTGTCAGATTATACTTCTGGACATAAACGAAGAAGACGAACGGGAAGGATAAGAAGCATTTCTATACGAACAAGCTAATAGAACTGTAAATAAATTCCCCATACGTCGGGCCAAAAAGGTTTCTGGGTTTAATGTACATCTCTGAATGTACGCACATGATATTAAATTCAACTCTCAAAAGCATTTATCCAGTAAGGCTTCTTTATCAACGTTTTTTTTTACGTTAACACCTTTTACCATAATATGATATAACAATTATCGTATTTATTGCTTTGGCTTGATATTAGATGTTTACTATTGTTACTAAGTCAATGCACGCGCTATAGGCTATTAGGGAATTAACAGGCAAATCAAAGAATACGAAGGACATTAACTAGATACGTAGGTATGATGTAAAACAGGTAAATATTGACAGTGTTTGAAAAAATATATGAAATAAAAATACAGCATATATAGCCGGTGTCTGACCTGTCAGAGCTTTCCTCGTTTTGATGAGCACTAAAAAATGTACTTCGCTTTCCTTTGTTCGGTGGTTGAAGGCGAAAAACTACGGTGGTTAATACCAGTGCGACGGAAGCGCTACGCATGGCTGGTACTATAAACAGAACAATTTGTTTCGTTCGCTCGTATTTCGTATTAGTCGTACAAGTTCGTATCAGGAAATTGATATCGATATATCGTGTTCAAAACAAAAAAACGCTAATAAATGTACCTCAAATACAGTGCAATCTCTATGCACATTTACGAAAGTACTAGTTACTAAAATTATCTGCCTTATACAATACTGTTATGTTTATTCTAAATAAGCATAGCATTTATGTAAACTTGCTGTAAAGAGCTGTTTCAACCTGATACGGCAGTTTTATGGCAGGTAATGGTTATATGCGAAGTAATAAATGACTTTAATAGTTGTTTATATCACACGAATTGTGTCACTTGTGACGAATAGGGATAATAGTACAAACGTCAAATTTAATAGTGATTAATCTACGATGAATAATTTATTGACTTACTTTCGGCATCATAATTTTCGTTTCCATAGCCAACTATTATTATATTACCGTAGACAAAATATAGTAATACTGTATTAATTATCGTTGCATAAAACGT
Organism: Varroa jacobsoni; assembly: GCF_002532875.2. NCBI lineage: Eukaryota > Metazoa > Arthropoda > Arachnida > Mesostigmata > Varroidae > Varroa > Varroa jacobsoni. The sequence continues at coordinate 141,073 of NW_019213161.1, read as the reverse complement.
TTTTCAAAGAAAGAAAAAGAAACACCATTAAGTAAAAAAGTGCTCAGTGGTTATTTTATCTATTCAGATAATCAGATATCTGCTCTGTTTTACAGCTATCAGGAAAGCTTTTTTTCGGTAAACCTCAAGTAAGTAAGTAAACCAAACACAAGCCCAATGCGATATTTTTCTTATCACACATCCACCATGGAATATGTTGAAGCATAGACCCCTGAATTAATCAGGCGTCTAACAACAGACGAGTGGTGGCAAATCGATGAAAACCATCCACCAGTTCAGGAGGGTCTGGCTATCTCATTTGTCCAAATTCCATACTAATTCATTGGCAACGAGCATAACTTCCGAAACTGATTAGAAGTAAACTGTAGTAACACTAAGAAACACCAAAACTTTCTCGATGCTACAGCTGTGTCTACTCGTAACACAAAAAAGAAATTAGTATCCCGTACATAGAATGAACACAAATAGATAATGAAGCAAATTTACACACCGATGTACAGAACGAATTGCTCTAAATTCGGCTCTGCACGTTTTATCGGTGTTTATCGGAACAGCCTTATAATCATACCATTCAGAATTAGTTATTTGTAACTATCCCATACCGACCTCTACCCCGGGTCCACTAAAAATAACCGCATACAGATTTGTTTCGCGTTTTACCCGGCAAAATGTTCCTCGAGCGTTTAATCCCATGCGATTCGTGTACCTCTTTAATCGAGAAGAATATGCGATTTCAAATGCAAGCCTGCCGCCACAATCTCTGTTCGGACTGCGTCCAGCGATGCCGGGAAATGCGTCGTTTCGGTGTAGTTATCCATCATAAATGCCCGGTTGAAGGCTGCGAAAAATTGGTCTCGGAAGAGGAAATACAGATGATGCAAAATTTTCGCCACAGTCCTGACATTGACACTTATAAAGATTCTCTTCAACTTGTCAAAGAGGAGTCGCATTGTGACCAATGTTACCAATCGATTAGGCCATATTACGGCGTATTCATAAGATCATGCTTCCATAAGATCTGTTTGAAATGCGTGCAGGTATCGACTGCACACAGGCAGTTCAGTTGCGCCAAATGTCCCGTCGAGGGATGCAAAGCCACGATTAGCTATCGAGAAATAGAATTGTTGGATACTGACAAATCCACTTTCGACGATACGATACCGTATTTGCGCTACAAAAAGCTCTTGTGGCAAGATCTTTGGCCTTGCAAGACAGCTGGGCCGTGTCGTGCGTGCGGTAAATTTTTAATGAACTTTGAAGGGGTTCTTTTAAAAATGTGTCAAAGACATAGAGTGTGTAAGAAATGTCTGTATCACACTGTTTTGGTATTCGATGTCAACCAAGGAGGCACACCATACTGTCCTGCACCGAATTGTCAGGCCGTGCTTCAACGACTTGAAGTGCTAGCACTTCGAAATGAAATCGAAGTTTGGCAAAGACGAGGAAATCAATATGTCTGGGAGCGTAAAGAAGTCGGTGAACCCGTTGAACTTCGGCAGATGGGTGAGGTACCTGTTGAGGTAATGACCTGTAATATGCAGTGCCATTCCTGTGAAAGACCCGTACAGGCCTTTAAAGGTATTGTTGTTAAACGATGTCGCCACAGCCTTTGCAAATTCTGTTTTCGATGTTGTGTTGGAAGACGGGAATGTATAGTACCTCGCTGCAACAGCCCAATTTATATGGGTGTGATTGAGGTCGTTGCTGCAAATCTTTAAATTTCATGAAAATAAACGGAGAATAGCTTAAATTGCTCACACGCAAAATCTTGACGAAAAGTCAGCCGCCGGATACGGTTTTCCTTGAAGTATGCGAGGACCTTGTGTATCAATTCAATCTACGTTTGGCTTTGATACTAAGCTACAATAACTCAATTAGTGAGTGACAATTTATATAGTTGTTATGCCTCTCGCTTAAGTAGCTTTTAGCACGATCAATGTGATCTTGTGGTATGAGCTATCGCTAAAACGAGAATCTGTTTACCTAAAGTTGAACTATTAAGCAATAATAACTATATGCGAAGCTGAAAATGATCTTGGCTGATTCTAGTATCCTACGAACTAAAAGAACCGATGCTTATTGCCATTCACGAAAAATTATATCAATTTCTCGTCGAACGAGATTTTCGTAAGCAACAAATAATGCCCACGTCTTGAAACAGCACTTTGACGAATAAACCCGTAAATTTCGGTGTTCTTTTTCAAACCACATCTATCTCTCAATTATAAATATGTTTCGTTACTGAAGTCTGCGGTGCAGTGTGTAACTGCACTGTGAGAACTGACCAATTCCAAATATTCAGACCGCTTTTCTCATGTTACTTCAAAGTTACCCAACTTAGTGTATGATCAATACAAGAGAGTTCTAGAACAGTCTTTGTTTTTATGATGTCAAGCTAAGAACATGGTAACTTGACCAAATTAAATACAATGTTGGTTTTTCTTCAACTTATTTATAATATCAGCATGGCTATATATTTACACGTTCAAGAAGCTTTCGTTGTTAAAGCTCTCTCACTGTTCAGTACCTAGAGTATGGAAAGCAGACTTGCATACTAATTGCCAATTCGGTTCTGGCTTGTCTTGTTACATTGCTGTTCACTATAAACACAAGTATATTGGATTCGTCGTCCTTTTATTTCGGAGGAAGAATAATTGTCTTTTATCTTTACTCTTATAATGTACATACAATTTCTGATTTCTACACAGCTTCGAAGCGCTCGTCGAATCTAACTCTAACAACGAACCATCGTAGTTGAATACGTTTAAGTTGACGCTTTTGGAAGGACTTTACTCAATCCTCACTAGAACTACCTCACCAGTATCATCTTCGCTCTCACTATGGTTCAAATATTGCTGCAGTTTTGCGTCCTGTGTCCGTAACTCTTCAGGCTCGTCTTTGCCGTGTTGGTACTCTGCTACAAGTTCCATCACCTGATCTATTCGTGCCGAATCGCTGCATCCTTGTAGTGTCGCCTGCGCTGTCGGCTCCGTCTCGACATGGATATTGGACTCTTGCTGCTGCTGCGGGGCGTTTTTTTCCTGTGTTCGACCAACGTATGCTTTCGGAGGCGGTACGGAGGCAGTGAGTACCTCTGCTACCTATAATTGAGCGATCAATATTCGCATGATCAGTCGAATAGCGCAACTATGGCGGCAAATGTGTTCGGAACGCCAAATTAACCCAGTAATGAACGTGTATTTCAGAATGCTTATTAAAAAAAATTCAATTTATCGCTTCGTCTGCGAAAAAAGAGTCTACTGACCTTTTTGAGCAATGTTAGTGGAATCTGCAGAAGGTTTGATACTGCCGCAGCTCGACTGAGCAGTCCACCGATCGGTGCTATTGAGTTTTCGCCCGAAAATGAGGTACCGTCAACTGCCTCTGCTCCTTGCCCGCTAGCGGTGCTTGGGTTATCGAGGTTCGCAGTATCACTTGGTGGATTGTAGATGGCATCTGTATAGGCTTTAGGGTCCCATCCTGGAGGAGGTCGACCCTGACCTGACCAATATACGCGATCACTGGCGCGAATTTGGAGGTTGGCAATAGTTTCACCTGTAAAAAAACACAAAAATCAGTTTAT
>NW_019213161.1:117692-137390 GCF_002532875.2 Varroa jacobsoni | reverse complement strand
TATAATCAAGATAATTGAAGAAACAGGTGATCTTTTTTTAGGTATCTAAGCATAAAGTTAAAAAAATCTTAAGCCAAACATCCAATATAAAGTGTGGTGCCTATATCAGAGTTAAAAGCTAGGACAAAAACCTGCTATTTCAATTGTGTATATGGCGTTTTTGTAATACATCAATGTTGCGAGGCAGCTAGGAACATTTACACTGATGGAGTTATATTTTATAACATATATTAGAACTAACTGTTTGACGTTTGTGTAGTATTGTTATCTTCTATGAATAAACTACTTAGTTCGTTACATGTAATGCGGTCGTTTTTAGCACTTTCATAAATAGGCCTCACACACAAACGTACGTAACGAAATTCTTAGTGCCATCATTATGATCTGAGCGCGAAATTGCTTAGATACTACCTCCATTAATCATGTTACCTTTGTTGGCCAACAATCGTATCAACTCATCAATACAGTCGCCGTCCGGTCGATTTTTTGCCACGTCCAATCTCATCAAGAGTCGTTCAGTGAAGAATCGCAAAAGGGCGGCCATTAATTCAGTGCGTGGCGGTTCATAATCTTCAGTCGCTTGAACCATGTATCTGTAAATTGAGCATTGTGTAAACGCCACATGCAAATATCAAGACTTTAAGGCTTTCCCATGGAAGTATCTAAATGACGATGTTACTCAACGCAGTGTACGCCTATTGCTAGACTACTTTATAATAATACGAATAGAACGACTTTATGATAATAAAATGTATCCAAATCCAAAAACTGCAAAATGTGACACCACTCAGGCTTATTTTTTCCTTTTACCTTAATTCCACATTGTGCATGCCAGAAGCATGGCATGGTTTTTCGACTTATGTCAATCCGGTCTGTTTGGTTCATTTTCAACTAATACGATTTTCGGATATGCCTTGCCAGATAGCGTTATGAAAAAGAGCTTTGGCAGACCAGAAGTTCTTTTATAAAACGTTTATTAAATTAAAGTGCCCAGATCTACTTTCTTATGTTGCCTAATTTGAATATCATGTGAGACAAGAAAAAAGTTCGTGCGGTACCTGAAAAACAACAGTGTCAGACAACTCTCACTAAATGAAACTAATATAACTTGTTACTGTATATGCACGACGTGTGCGCTATATGTAAAACATAACGGGTAACCAACCTATACATATTGGCTAGCGTAAAATTCATCGCGTTCTGCCGCGTATTTCCAGCGTGGCTGGTGCTGGGCCCGCCGCTAGACGGCATTCCAGTCGTTGACCCTTTTTCATTTTCATCCGTCCAAATGTTACTGTTCCCGTTACTGATCTGATCAGCTTTGTTAATGAATGCTCGAACGAGAGGCGCACTATTCGGAGGATGTGAAATATTCTTTCGCCGTTGCTCTTTCGAGATCACCATGGACCATCGCATGAGGGCTACAATATCTGCTGGGGCATATCTGGGGTCTCGGCGAGACTTCCGTTGGTTCTTCAGACGTGATCTGGATGGTTCGCATAGTACAAATTTACAACACGCAAGGATACACCACAAGGCTCTAGATTAGCTTCTTTTTTTATATATCGTTTATTTCTGCGATACATACATTTTAGAAACCTTCTTGCTAGTTGACAAAACACGCCGTTTCGCTAACGTCTTTAAGTGTCCCTCACACTGATTGGGAAAATTCAGTTGAAATTCAATATTTAAATATACTCAGTTCACACATCAACTAATATTTGTCTGATCGTAGAAATATATATATATGATTTAGATTAAAGGATGTCTATAAAAATCATTTGGAAAATCGTTTGATGAATGTATATTTCTCAAAAATATTTTGTGTCAATTTCTCTAGGACAGAGTAAGCTCATTATTTTTAACAGCTTCAACAAAATATTTGCTTATCGAGCAGCCAACACGGCTAAACGCAATGTCCCTAATAAATTAGTATTGTTGTATGTAGAATATTCTTCTACAATTTTGGCTGACTCATACTGTACACTCCATAGATATCTCCGAATTCGCTCCGGATCCTCTTTGATTTCATCCTGAAGTACAGTAGGAATCTGGTCTACGGGTACCCTACTGTGCAGTAAAGATATAAGGCGCTGCTTCGACTTGTTGGACAAATGGGCCCATCCACGAACTTTACCTGAAGGATATAGCAGACGTTGTCTTTACACGTTGTTTCTATAGTTACTGTGCTCGAGAAGACTTCAATCTGAAGGTTCAGAGCATCTATATGTAATGCCGAAAGTTTAACTTGTACTAAACGCCATTAAAGCGTATACCGTACTTTATGTACACGAATCAAAGCAAAAGGTATTAAACCCTAAACGAAGAGCCTATGCAACTTATTAACTTAAATTAGCACAATGCGTAAAATTACCAACATCGGAGCATCACGACACTCACCTACCGCTTGGCTAATATCTGATTCCAACTACGAATCCTAAGAACTCCAAATATATCCATTGAAGAGACACATTGTAATACATCGTTTCATTAGCATCATTTTATAAATTACTTAAATGACTAAACACTGCGCATATAACGACGGTATTCTAGATTTATAAAATAGCTCCAGCACGGCTCAATTGACAGAACTTGAAAGGACTCACGAGGAGGAGGCAGTTCGAACCACTGAAGCCGAGATTTGGACTTGGCAGACTTCATCTTTATGATTTCGCAGTTTCTGCAAGCGATAAATAAAATAATAAGAGGACAGACTTGAGAGAGCGAACTAGACGAACTTATCACCGTGTTTAAAATTACATGATAAAAAATACGTTTTATCCACCAAACGTTTTTTACAATGCAGGCCAACATCTCCTGAAACGAAATTTTGACGGTTTCTTCTTACTGTATTAAATCATATGTCCCAAATTACACGTTTCCGACTTACAGTGCAAAAAAAGCAATATCGTCTGTGAAAAGGATCGCATTATTAAACGCATAAATGAGTAAAGCAAATCTATTTAAACCGCAGTTCATTTGATTTCGTAATCATTGAAATTCACATAACGCTACGCTTGAATATACAATGGATACGCAAGAATACAGACATTGTGAAAATTACTGAAGAAGCCGCATAATCAATGGCCGCAATTCGTGACTATATCTGCGTCCAAAAACGTTTAGCCGACACGCAAACACAACTTATTTGCGAAAGAAGCGCGAGATTAGGTAATAATCATATATATTCGGTCCAGGCGAATCCATACAGCTCAAAATTTAGATAAAGCTCTAACAGTATCAAGAAGAAAAATAAGCTCAAACTACATAAGAATATCCGCCTTGACAAATGTCGACTGAGAGAACACCGCAGTATTTCCTGTCCAAAATAACACATTCTTTTCAAACACTTGAATATATGAAGCAAATTTCAAAACTGTGATCAGGCAAACAGACGATGTTTAGTTGCATAGCTCCTGAAGTTCTTTTAGTAAATACTTTTCTCTGCACATAAAGGTCATAATCAATAATAATTCACTAGGTCGTATACATTTCCCTGGGCGAACTCTTTAAACAAGTGTGTCGTTTTTGTTCGAAAGGAAAGCGCGCTTTGTGACGCTAATGCTATGTCCAGGAGCCGGCGAGGTAATGCAATGGAATCAGACAGCTGATTTCTGCGCTGATAAACACATTACGCTCAGCGAATAAGAAAATCTTCACTGGAGCCATTGGGAGTGAGTTGAAACCTAATTCATTTTGGCGTCGATTTACTCTAAAGTAGTTCTGAATATCAGTCGGACGGTGTATCCGAAGTCTCAACAACAGCTTACGAACAAGACGAAGCTTCATATGTAAACCACAATATTTGAGTGCGCACCGAATCTGACGTTGTGTCCACTGAACTCTGTGAAGTCGGATGGTGCTTTCGTAAAGAGGTGCAGAAAATTAAATATAATGTAGATTCCTGGAGTTATAGTGTAATGAACATCGAATCGTAATGTGTGCAAAATACTACTATTAAGGTAGAAACTAGATAAGGCTTTATTACGGCGCTCATATTTCGTCTCGCCAGCCTGTGTCAGCTTTGGTTAGTTGCATTGCACCCTCAAAATTTCGTCTCGCCGCGAAATAACTGGTACCTCCCCCCGGCCAATGGCCACGGAGGCCCTTCAGGTTCGTTTATTTTTAGGAAAACTTTCAAATATTTGTACACAACTCTTGATTTGGAAATAAATAAGTAAATATAGGCTACTTAGTAAAGAAAAAAAATCAATATAGAGCATGCGCTTGACAAATTTGAACAAGTTGAAGAGAAAATTAGGCTCTGTATGTGGGATACATTAGCTTTCTTGCTATCTTGTATATACTGTGAATGTGTTCTAATAAAAAGGTAATGGTTGTGTCACACTGTCGGCAAGTTTTGTAAATGATAATCCAGAAGTTCTTTAGTATTCATAGGAGCATCATCGCAAAGAACGGTGGTTTTTTGTCGTTATTTTAACCTGTTTTTCTTATGGTAAGTTACGTGAAATAGTGTTTTCACTTTACTTCAAGCTGTCCGCAGCAGTTACGTTTATTAATTTTTTTACACCAATTCTACTCCACGCTCGGTTTCCAGAAGATGATAGACCACGAATTGAACGTACGGAACCTAATGGTCGTTAAAGTCAACATCGAGCAAAAGATTAATATACTTGGTGGAGTGTTATCCACGAATGGGGTGGGTATGACGGAGCCTTTAGTCGACAGAGATGGATACCCTCGTAATGATATCGACGTATACCAGGTGAGTTTTTCATTCAGTTTGAACGCCTTCGTTTGCACTTATGTGAAGGGAATATACTTTTTTTATTTGCATTTTTTAATTAATTTTTAATTTGCAGCGAGATTTTAATAACGTTTCACGATAGTTCAAATAATCAGCTGTGTTTTGCTCAAATATAAATTAACTAATAGAAGAGGCACTTGATCGATTCCCATAGTCTACTAGCTTATTCCGTGTTAAGCCTATTCTATTTAAGACTATAACTCTGATTGATGCTTTTAGGTTCGCAAGGCACGGCACGATATTATTTGTTTGCAGAATGACCTTAAGGAAGTAACGAGAAAAATCGAGGAAGGCTTGCATCGGCTGCATGCAGAGCGTGCGGAGGTAGGAAATTGTATTGAAAAGCAGATACGATGTATTTGTAAAAGATTAAAGTATTAGAGGATGCTAAAAAAATTAGAAAATTAGAGAAGGATACCATTTTCCCTGATCTTTCGAAATGAGGGAGAGTTAGCCTTGCAGACACTTCTAGAATTTAAATTTATGTTTTAGCCCTGATCATACCGTTTGTTTGTAACATGACCAACAATCTTTTCGGCCATTTTGACAAAAGAACAATTCCTTTAATATGGCAGTTTATTCACCGAAATCAAAAGAAGCTGGAACTACCTATGTATGTATGCTGTACGTTGTCTGGGTTTTTGCAGTCTGGGGCGACCAGTACGAGCGAAACCGATGCCGAAACTCGGCGACTGAAAGCGTTCGCCCGAATATCGTCCGTTGAACGGGGATCACCAGCCGATCAAGCTGGGCTTCGATCAGAAGATCTCATCACGAACTTCGGCAGTATTCACATTGACAACTTTAATGGTAGGAACCTTTACGTTACAAACTTCTTCTGCCTTTGTGTTCCAGTTATAGTTTGAGCAGATAGTCTAAAACGCAAAAGTCTCGCGCATTTTGTACGCGGATTTTGTTAACGATTAATTAACGTAAATTTTTTCTAGGCCATTGGTAAGCCTGATTATTTATAGTATGAGCTTTTCAAACAAATAAATGCATTGTGAGTGCGCTTATTAGGACATGTGTAAAAAAACTATTGCTTCGTATTTGTTTAACTAACATCATAATACACTGGAATTAGCTGACTTGCCTAATAAACATTCTTTTCCTACCGGCAAACTTCATTCCTCAGTAATTTAGGAGACAGAGCATGTAGATATTTTTCTCTTCTCGATCAGCGTAGCCTTGTTTTATCTTTTAAGGTGATTTGAGGTAGATTAGTGATCATCTTATATTAGAAATACACTGAGTAGCAGTTTCGATCGTAAATATGATCAATGACCATCTCTTCAAAAGTAAAAGTTGTTGAAACCCGTTTAATGTATATGGTCGCTATTTCAGGAATGATGTCCATCGCGGGATTGGTACAGAACTCTATCGGCAAAGCGCTTAAGATTCGACTTCTCCGAGGTCTTTCCCTTGCGCAGTACGACATTTTGTTAGTTCCGAAAAGCTGGAGCGGTCAGGGTGTACTTGGTTGTAAAATCGTTCCCCTATAGGAATTCCAGACCGATTCCCAAAATAGTACAACATCTTTCGACAATACACTTATATCTGTCTAAACCCTCAAAAGAGTAACGACAGAACTAAAGCTGAACGGTAAAGGAAAACTTATACAGAACCGAAAAGAAATAAAATGTTGTCGTACTTCGGTATTATTATCGCCATGTAATATTATGAGCATCGTGTGCGCTTGTGTGTTTGTGCATGAAAATAAACATGTTTATTTAAGAAAATCTTTCTGGAAAAATTTCTTATAAGAAAATATATAACTAGTTATTTAGAGCTAGACCCGAAGTGCTTCTGCCCTTAAGTCCTATATAAGTACAAGTTTAGCTTAGGCCCTTTCGGATGGAGGAACTTGAAGGAGGAAATGCTTGAAATGAAAAAAAGCTTGAGACAATAGGTTCTTCCCGTCTGATATTAAGGACTTCGTACTCAAGCCCTTAGCTGTGGCTGTGTAGTAAGTTTTTGCTTATTATTACCGAGGGCATGCAAAAGTAATCATCAGGAGGCAAGGTGTTTTTAACGAGATTTTTCTTTATGCAATACTGGATCAGTTAAGTCCATATATCCGTTTTAAATATTCTCGCTTCCAATTAATCAATTTCTTCAGTTTTCTTATGAAGCTCAATATAAATACGCAGATTTATCTGTCAATATACCATGTGATTTGTACGTTAAGCTCCCTCACACGGCAAAACGTAGCAGTGTAAAATAGTGTGCCAACATGGCCTGTACTACGAATAGTAGAAAAAGGTCCGCACAATACAACATCTTCCTGAGCCGTACAAGCTAGTAAACCTAAATGTAATGTTCATGGAGAAGTAAAGCGACCTGATATTATATTATCTACCATTGAGCTTTGCACTAAACTGCATTGAAATGAATATAAAATTGAAAATAAGAACATTTTATTATTATAGTGGGCTATATGATATTCGTAGCAGATTTATTGTACAGAGTAACAACTTTGATGATCTTCGATATTATATACGCTTTGCTCAAAATTATTCTACGCAAGACATATATATTCCCTGATGGTTGTTCAACGCCTCACTGAATAGTTAACGCTAGTTCTCAATAAAGGTTTACACAACAACAGTATTAGCATATACTCTAACTTCTACAACTATTTTATTATCGGTAGCTTAATTTGTTCTTCTGGTGACGCATCATCGGGTCTTTGAGTTTAACCGCTAGTTCTTTCCGGGCAAGCAGGCGCTGCTCGACCTTCTGGTCACGGGCCTATAATATTGATAAAATGGAAATAATGATGTGGTCATGATAAAACAATTTTTTTTTGTTACTATTTTTATGATCCTTATAATTATTTATGTACTACAATCGCGAATAACGCATAATGTTAAATCGGTTAGTAGAGTATGCATTAAAAATTTTTTAAATGTAAAGCAAGCAGTTTAACGAAATAGCAGCAAGTTATTGTTGAAGAAAATACAAAAAGTTTAGGTATAAATTACGATTTTAATTTGTACGAACTCTTACAAAAACATGTTAACATATCATTAATGCTGTTTCCACTTTTATATTTACTATGAGAAAATGACCTACGAAACCTATAAAAATAAAGGTTAACACACTCGCCAATAAAAATGCAGTTTCCTTACCTTCATACGGGCTTGCATTGTCGTAATCGCGTTGGCCCAGCCGAGAGCTTTGTACTTTTCGAAAACAACTAAGTGTTGCCCATTCGTCGAAGCAGTTTCGTGCGAATAGCGTTGACGATAATACCTATATAGTCGGAAAAAAGATTCAAATTCGTAAAAAATGAATAATTGTGTGAGAAAAAATTATATATCATACTCATTACTGTAGCAATGTGTATGAAGTGTAACTGGCTTTTCTAAATACCTTACACAAGCCAATTGTGTTCAATTAATTTACGTCATACTTGAACTGACCAAATGCTAAAACTTTAATTTACCAGCGGCAGAAAAAATTACACATGATTTCAGCACACTTAATACACGTCCTGTGAATCTTTAAATAACCTCACATCATACCTCATGAGCGCTCGATGACCAATATATGCGCCCGATGGCAATTGAAGCGTCCAGTCATCATTTTCATACAGTATCTCCGGATCAAATTCCTCATCGGGATCAGCGCCATCAGGGTGAGTTGAACTATAGTCATAGAAATTCGAATATTCTAGCGGTGAATCCAAGGAGATGCTCGTGTGTCCTAGGTCGATCATGTGTTGCTGGACCGCTAGTATCGATCGGAACGGCGTCTTCTCATCGTTGTCACAAAGCAGGCATACTTTTAATTCGCCGATCTTGTAACCTAAAGTACCGGTGAAAACGAACAAAGGTGAAAGGTAAAACGCCTAACCAAATATAAAAACAGTTCTGAAAAATGAAAATTACGTACATCATGTCAGTTTGCAGAGGAGAGATCAAGAGAGACTTCTTTCCCGAGTAATTTTAGGTAGAACGTACCGAGCTTTAGTGAGGAGGTTACTGTTAGTTGTTTTAGATGCCACTGAAATGAACATAGTCGTGCTTTGTGCCCTTACCAAGATAGATGAGAAGTCCTTCGGGGTTTATCAGATACTCAGCGTCTGGAACGAAGAATGAGTGACTGATTGCCATATGTTCTATGTTTTTCTCCATATTTTTTGACACCTGTAATATAAAACATTTGTTAGACGAAGTCAGAAAAAAATCAATCCAAGCGACTAAATCAGGTGACCAAATATATTCAGGTGGTTTAATCAATCCGTTGAGTATCTCCTAAACGTACACGTTCAAGACATATAATTGAAAAAAAAATAATAAAAAGTATCATGACGCATTATTGTGATTTATTCAATTCGTGCTTCATAATCTTTCGCAATCGTATCCATACCGTATACTTACCTTGTTACAGAACAGGCATACATGGATTGGAATACAGTCAGTTAATTCGGGTTCAGGTGGCAACAACTCTGGCGAAGACGAATTCTATCGCAAGAAAGAGAACATTAACCGAAATATTGCCATGAGCAAATTAGAAAAAGAAAAACATAGCCTTATAATAAATATCTCTACAGTACCAAAGCACAGCTTGATATTAAAATGTCTCTTTGTGAAGCCGGAATGTTGGTTCATCCAGTACATTTTCGATCTCCGCACAGGTGCTTTTACAAAGCTTGCGTAAGCTACTGAAAAAGAACGATGCAGGATCCAGTCTAAAAAGAACGGTGAAGTTCAGTTGTATATTTTCTAAAATCTTGCGTATATAGTAATCGAACATGGCAACAATTTACTTAGGCTAGAAACACTGCTAAGCTTAAATCTAATAATTCCATAAGTTATGCCTTTCCACCTCGGACTCTCGCTCGTTAAGCGAAGCTAAGTACGGCTCTTATCCGCACTTCCTAGGTTTGCGTTGAGAAAATACGTTTTCAATTAACTCACAGCATTGAGCTTTGCTCTCCTACCAGCAACAAACTGGAATGCTATAGTTTACCATCATCTTTTTATCGGCAAATTATCACCTGTTCTCCATCGATTTCTTCATATGACTCATTCTCTTCGACGTCGTCGATATCTTCCCAGTCTTCCTCGTTATCAGCCGAAATAGAACTGAATTGCTTGGCGGGGTCTATCCGTTCGGTAACCGGCGTACGAATTCGTAGAGGCACGTTTCGATAGGTTCGCCGGCCCGAATCCTCAGACGCATCGCTCTCAGTTAAAACAAAAGCTTTCTTTACCTCCTATGAAAATATAAAGATATTCCGAATATATTGAAACCATTTAATAACATGAAGGAGTAATTCAATTTTATATTAGGCTTTATGATTATAGTATGATAATTATAGAGAAAATGACAGTTACAAGCATGTCTACTGCTTACCTTTCGATGAGCTTTGGAATTAAGGTGATTTTTCAAAGTTTGCACGCTATTGAATGATTTTTTGCAATCGGGGCAATGGGCACGCTCATTAGTAGTGGTCTGGTTAAACTTTTGTGAAGCGGCTACCTTGGCGATGAAATCCTCGGCGGTTACCGATGGTAATGCTGCACTCTTTCTTTTGAGATTGTACCTGACCAACAAAAATTAATATATTGGTGTGCTATTTTTATAGTTCTACGATCCGAAGTAACTGAACTGAGAACATACAAAGTTTGGAGACTTGACACAACACTTTTTACTGTATTGGATTATTGAGTATTTCGTACATATTGTAGCTCAATGCTCGACTGAACCTAAGTGTCCTATTCAAACGTTTTGGAACCTCACACAGTATATTTAACCAGCGTAAATATTGCTGCACCATAAGGTTATAATGTATTCGGAAGTCTTCTCTTTATCATGGTCCAATTCTCTAATGGCAATATTGCTACTAAGAGGTATTAGTCCTTAAAAAATATGGTCTTCTTGTATAGTCTTAAATATAGTCGTAAGGACTAGATTTGTCTTAACTATTAAAAGATTAACAAAACCTACATAACTTTTTGTAAAAATGTATCCATGCATACTGCCAAAATTAATAATATTTTCAATACATTAGTCGAATTACAGAGGTCTGGAAAAGTGTTTAGTGGTTTGTAGTATATTTACGTACTGCTTTTTAAGGGCGCAACAATGATACAAAGAAACTAGTGTTGCACCAGTACTCTTTCGTGCTACTGTATGAGACGGTTCACAGGTTAAACTAGAACTGTTTTGCGTTAAAAAGTGATTGTTACATATTTAACTGACATCGAAATCACCAACGGCGATGTACAAAAAACCTGCAAGATCTATCCATGTTATTTCTCATATCATAAAGGGTTAATATTGATGCCAACTGCTGTACGCTATCACGACCCACTGTCGTCACTGGAATCATTGAATACATTAATAAAATAGATGTCTGTCAACATATTTTTTCTTCGTTTCTAAATCCTTTCGGCGCTTTTGGTGCAACGGCTTAATCCAATAGTTTTGGCACACCTTTCGCCGCTTGCAGTCAGCTTACTTGAGGTCTTTAAACTTATGCCGTTTACTAACCGGTGCCAATCGCATCGATAATGGTTTCTTTGAAGTTCACCGGAGGTGAATATGAGTTTGCACGTCAAACACGTAAATTGCGATCCGACCTGGGCCATGGCTATTCGGTAATTCCGCCACGATAATACCTCGCCATGGCTATTCGCTTCACCACGATGTTCTGTGCTTCTGTATCACTCCGCGCTCAACTCTAAAGTGTAAAAGAGTATATTAGGAGTTAGGAGAACATGATTTCGGTACAAGAAGTTATGACTGACAGTATTACCAAGTGTTCGCTTAAGATGCTCGAATGATTATAATATACTCAGGAAGCCGCTTAAGCGACATCCATGTGTGATCTAGATGATGGGCACCTAGACAGCGCTATTTTGAAAAGTCAGTTGAAGCTAAGCCATGATTTATAATAGGAGCCCGCCAAATTTATAATGCGTCGCATATGTTTGTCTCTGCTTTGGACTGTTTAGAATATGACATAAAAAAAGACGTTTGAACGATGCGTGAATTTCATAGACATTGCTGAGATTGAAGAAAATAGCTTATGATTAGCCGACTTCAACTAAATCAAGTATGTTTAAAAATCACTAGTTTTCTTTTTCAAATCGAGACCTTATTGAACATTCGAATTTTACGTTGATTCATCAAAACATTGTAATTGCAGCGAGTGCTTTTATTAGATGCACCAGAATGGAAAGTTTAAAAGAAGCTCTTGCCGCTCAATTTGAGAAGGCTATTAGTGATATCCGGGCACTAGCCGAAGGTTCCAATGAAAAGATGGAGTCTATATCGCAATTTGTCGAAATGGATTATCAATTAAAGGTAAGAAAAGACTTACTAAATTTGATTTTCGTTTACATTTCCAGATAATAATTAATGTTAATTTAAGACAAAATATCGAGCGAGCTCGGAATGGGATGGGTAAACAATACTTCTTTAAAAAAATGTGGAAGTGCATTCATGCTAATTTTTGAATAAGCCTATCCACTATTTATGAGGTTTATTAATCTAATACTAAGTATTTTTTATTGTCAGAAACTATGTTGGTACAACAATATATGCTTATGTCTATATAATTCATAATTTTCTGTCAAAATATATGTATTATGTAGACATATTGATTACTTGCTATACAAAAAAAGCAAATGCCTGTGAGTGAGTAAGATGATTATTTTTTGATATATATATATATGCACAAGAACCAGGACTTTTAAATGTAATTAAATACTTGTTGGTAACGTAGTATACAGTATTTTTCTATAAATATTTGTACAAGTAAATCCGGCAGATCTTGAAATCAAATGTAATGAAAGATGGATAAACACATTAAGTTAAATAAAATCTGATAAACCTTATGTTGGGGAAATAAAAATTCATAAATTAATCTACGTCGATATGTTTTATTGTACAGAAAAAAGACATTTTTCTGTAAATAAAACAACCAAGATAAGGAGATTTTTAGCCAACTAAAAATACGATGATCTACAATTTCAGATGCTCCGAAACAACAATGAAGGGGGTGAAGTTCGTTCGGCAATGATCCAGAGGGAACTGGACTCTCTTCAGGCTAAAGTGCAATTCATTAAACAGCATGTCAAAGTCGCATCATTTGATAATGATACACCTAAGAGTATTGATTGATAATTTCAATGACCTCTTGCTATTTGTCAGTTCCGATGCAGGTCTGAGCAGTGTTAGGACTCTTGTATTCAATTAGCAAATGCGTTGCCGATTCATGTTATCTTATGCTTAAAGGGTAAACGATAATAAACGAACGCTTTTAATTAACAACAAGCGTGTTCCAATTACCTATTTAACAACAAGGTGCAAACGTTTTCACAAGCGTTCCTGAACTAATAGAACCCGGGCATAATCAAACAACGGTCGTCTTTTGTGAGCTTTTCGATATTGTCTTATATACTATTTGTCTAATAAATCGTTTTATCTTCTCTCAGTTTTTGTACCGCAGACATTGGCACCCTCACTTTGATAATGCCACCATTCGAAAAGAATCGTCCCGCGGCATGTATGATAAACGAAATTGATTTTAATTTAGCGGGTGGTAGAATAGCTACTTCAGAGAACTTTCACCAGTGCTAATACAATTTAGCTCATGTGAACATTCCTAAAGCATAATAGAGGACGCAGAGGAAATAATTTTCACAAGAATCGACCAAAAATGCCGTTTTATCAAGAACCCTGTAAAGTCCTTTTGTACAGTTCTGCGCAAATATTTTAAAGAACTAAGCCCGTGCCTGTTGTCTTGCTTTTGGAGCATTCACAGAGGGTCCGTCGGAAAAAGTCGTAAGTGCGGTAGGTGACCGCTTTCCTTTTAGTTTCTTTAAAACGTTTTTCTTGCAGAAGCTTGTTCAGTAACTCCTTGCGGCCGAAACTAGGTGAGTTAGACTGTGTGTAGTTCGACCGAGACGGCACCACTTGTCTTGCTGCTTCACATCGCTGAGGTTATTTAAAGTGAGGCTTAATAAACATACTATTTTCCAAAGGATACTCGTATTTCCGATCTGCTTCGTTCATTCTGTTGAGAAGCTAAACAAAACTGCCTGACATGATATTTTGTTGAAAGTGTCCGATTGATGTAAAAAAAATCCCCAAGAGTGTATTTTTTGTTTTTAGCTTGTAAAGAAAGCACTGTTCTGATTGACTCAGTGTTCAAAACGTAAGATAAAATTTGCTGCTTTTAGTACAATATTGATACTGTGTGTGTTCGGCAAATTCGTCTGCAGTTTGAAATAGCTAAATGCAGAATGCACAACGCTGTAATAAGTACTTGCTTTCTTTGAACCCATTGATGTTTACGCGTTGCTTTGAAAGTTTACAGAACATCTCAAAGTAAGGGAGCCTTTTTATCGATGTTATTTTACCGATGTTTTTCAGATTTACACATCTTATTAACCTCGTTAAGATCACTATATCTTGCCGAGAAATTAACGAAACTGGTTTATGAACAAAAGTTCAAATATTTCTATGAAAACCTAGTAAAGCCTTAGTTTGTAACGTAATAGACTCGTGCCGAGTATGTTTTTCCCTTAGTTTTCGTTGAAATATAGAGCCCATAATTTTGCCAGACGTTTCCTTCGCCATGAGACGCTGAAAGTTCCCTTGCCCGTTCCAATGACTTTCCCGGTTGGATTGTCCGGCAGCTGATTTTCAGTAAAGTAACACAGTCGTTCAATCACGCCTATTCAGAATTGTTTTTCTGTTCGGAAAGGCACCGATCAAATAAGACGCGCGATTCAGTAAAACGATTTGCGAGTTTACTTTGTTACTGTAATAGTTCACTAAAGTGACAGCGTGTTTTGCCAGTCCGGTTTAAATTAGGCTAGAGACAAAATAACAGCTTAACTTTAGAAGAGCTGTAATCGTAATCTTCAATTCTTTTCGTAGTATTTCAAATTGGAAATCCACAAAACACGATGGCCAGCAATAAAATAATATCATAAACTGAAAAATTGTATGACGTTCGCGGTACCAATATACAACGATAACTACAGAGATGAATTGATTGATGTGATGGAACAAAATTAATTTCGCTCGAGTCTGTCGACTGGCCAGACAATAGCGGACGCGCTATGGGATCGAATGGGATGAGTTAAATGTAATCAGCACAACTTTATTGTAATACCCCAAAAAGTTTCTATATCCTGACATATAATGTGCACAATACCGGATTAATCAACGTAAAAACAGCTAGGCGTGGAATATGACCAGCTACAAGCGATCAATTATTATTCAGTAGTTATTTGCACTGGATTATTCTATCTCAATTAAAGATAACGTTACAACGAAACACCACAGATGATATTACAAACTTCAACTGGCAAAAGGCAGTGATGATAGATGCTTGTGAAAAACGAAGGAGATACGAAGTCTTTGACGAACTCTCGCTGGACGAAGTTAGCTACATAGGCTTCAAGGATTTCGATTCGTCAAAACTGAAGGATCAAACCGAAAGATCAGGAAACGTCGGACTTTCTAACACATCTCTGCTGAATTTCTGTGAATGTATTCTGACGATGTATTCAGGCGGGCAAAAATGCATGCGGCTTTTTCCTGTGTCCTGTTAAAGCGGTCGGGATCAGTTCCTTGCACGGAGTCGGGACTTGCTTCTACCCTAATTTCCTGACCCCTTATTGGCATCTTCGGCTGCTGGAGCCTGACAGGCAGCGTTAGGCTGCCTGAAGTCTACTAGAATTCATCTAATCCTATGTGGGTATGCGTTATATTTATTATATTGTGACAACTGTGAACTAACAGTATAAATATGACCAAGCCGTTTCGTTGCACAGTTCCTAGATTCAACAATAGCAACTTTTGTGGTTTGTTGACAGTTAGTTAGCTCAATAAGGAGCCAATCGCAACGAAGTGTAACAACGGTAAACAGGACATAGCTGAGATAGTTTTATGCTAATGGATTTCATGAAAATGGCCATTATGGCAAGGCTTTGCTCGCAGCGCCGAACGTGACGCTGATCGCGTGTAGCCACATAATGTAACCATGGATTTTTACTAGAGAAACATGATGATAGTTTGATAGATCGCAAGAAGTCGGCTTCAAAGCTCAATCGTCTTTCATCTAAGATTTTCACTTGTTATTGGTTTTTTGGTTTGTCTCGTTTTGCACCCGCTATACATCAGCTAGGAATTTTCCAGTTGAACTTAATCAAATTCAGACTGCGTTTAGGTCGACATTTAAGTTTGAACACCTTCATTTTGCCAATAAATGTGAAATATATTTTAATCCCATGTTTCACCAATTTAATATTAGCAATATTAAATTGCTGCCGCGACTCAGCCGCGGATATGGAGCGATGCGTATAGCCTGCGCAATACAAGCTTTGAACGTTCAGAAAAGCGAAAATACCTAAAAACCTGCTTTTTTACGCATTTTTATTCGTTTACACACGCCCTTTTGACATTTATACCAAAACCCCAAAAAACAATTCCTTCCGTGAAAGTGTCTGTCCATTGTCTAAAGTAGTGTATCATTTGTCACCTACTGCTTTTAACGTGTCTTTTTTTTTGTTCGCAATCATGCTGGCGATCACGCTGGCACCATTGCATTTATTATTCGATGTTTCCATGGCTATCTATTGGAAGTCCTTTATCTGTTTGACCACTGCTTGTTATAACAATATATTTGCCTGGAGCGCATTATTATGCATATATCTGCTAATACATTAAATGTTATAGGTAGGGAGACTCGATGGTAGCAGTGCTCACAATAATAGAGATCTAGAGACACAAAACCAAAAGCTGCTTTCCGTCAAATAAAACATGTTCCGTATTATTGTCTTTGCAGACAGCTTTTAGCATCGTCTATATCTACATACAGAGGAGAACAACGTGCTCCTGTTTGGGAGAGGTAGTTTTTAAATATAAACAACGACCGCAGTAGTATCGATATCAATTCGAATAATAATAGGAAGTCACATTTGTGTGTGTTTGTGTGTGGATCTGCAAACGTCGACAAAAAAACAAACTGACTAATCGGTAGAGTGTTTTGCCATTTGTCCAAATGGTCGTGTCTTCCAAGTAACGTTAGCTTTTCAACGATTATGTCAGATCTCGCAGAGAGAGCTTTCTCTTAGGCCAGTTTTAAGATGATGTTTCGGTACGTACGACCAGTACATACTATTTTTGACTTCCGATATTATCATGATTCTGAAGTAAACGCTGTCGAGATTTTTGGGATAGTTGTAGAAGCCATTGTTCCGAAGTATTTGCCTTTTAGCAACCTAATACATATCTAGAGTGTTTAATCATATGTAGACCCATAATTTAGCCATACTAAGACGAAAAGGAATCATTCTTTATCACTATTTGGTTTCCCCTATCATTTAAAATAAATGCAGGCTGTTTGTGTGTGGGGTCTATTTCTATAATACGTCAAAGCAAGTTCGCAACTGACGTCTATATACCACAAAGATTAGAAGCAATGCTTAACGCTGACACGGATGAGATAGAGAAATAACTAAATGTACGATCGAAAAAATTCAATTGTCTCTAACTAATAAACACATATAATTCTATTTATTACTGATAATTATCTCTATTAGCATAGAGATGGGAATCTTTGAAAAGTTATATACGATTGAAACACTGGCGTCCCCCGTTTGATTGTCGTTACAAATGGGTTGGCTAAGAAAGAAATGATACTGCCAGAGGTTATTGATACGCCAAGAAACAAGCAATATCATTGACTTTAATCTCTCATTGTCGACAAATTAGTGTCCCCTATAGATGTCAATGTTGTGAAACAATTTTTGTGAGTATTTAATAGCTGGCCGAAAACCTAGCTTAATTTGTCCATGTAATAGCGCCTGCATTGTGAGTACTTTATTATCCTATATAATTATAGAAGTTCAGACGATGGTGTAGTCCAGTACGCTGAACAGTGCCTAACCTAAAAATGGCCCGAAAGTTAATTTTCGCCGAAAAAGAAAAAAAAAAGAAAGTTAGTTTCAACCCGTTCTCAAAAGGAGAAAGCTAGATTAAGAACAGAATTTATATTATCCAAGATCATAAAGGTTCATAGAAGTCACGACCACTGTGTCGTACACCGAACAAAGCAGAACTAAAACCAAAGCGTGACTTCCTTTTCAGCAGCCTGTACTTATTTGATCACCTTTCTAATAGAGCTAAACTTCGCTGTGAAACAGTATTTGACATTTAATACACTAGCTAATTACGTAATTGCCACTAATTGGCTGCTACTAAAACGAGGAAATGCTCGAGCTTTATATTTAGTATCACCGTTAAACGACGCTTCCAGCTAAAAGCGAGCCATTCTTGTGATGCAGAAGCACTGACGTCTTTGCCTAGTGAGATTAAGAACGCGTGAAGTGGTCGCAGTTTGAGACTCATTTCCTTTCGTCTTGGGAGTCAACAATGTGAATCACTTTATAACAGCAGTATTGAACGTAAGACTCAGGGAACGTTTATTTAACTGAAGACAACCCGACAAGGCCATCTACTGAGCACTGTGCCGGCTAATAACCAGTTTTGTTCGTAATGACGAATGCCACATTTATATTGGCACAAAAAACTAATCCAAGAACTGATTACCTCTTTGACCCGAGTACATGCATTTGAAAAAGGACTATCGTGATGATTACTTCTGCGTTGACACCTAGGCTTCATAGATAGCCAGATCAAACGGATCTACCTATACAAATAAACTTAAGACATTCGCGGCCTGAACTTGTGTAAGTTGTATTTGTCTATTCTCATTAACGAATGTGTTAGTACGTAACAATTTCTTAGTCGTAGATGATGATTTTCCAGTTTCGGGAAAAGGAGCGTAAAAAAGTAGGACATCTTTTAATATACTAGATCAGGCACACCAACGGATGCTTTTAGCCTTAAAATTAAAATAAGGATATAGGGCTTACTGGATAAGCATTTTCTGTACAGAATATATTATAATGTGAAAATGTCCCGAAAAGTAGTAACAGATATCTTAATAGGACCAGTAATCGGTTTTTGATTCATTTATGACCAAATAGAGCACGTAGAGTAATCTAAGCTTATCTGAGGAGACCTAGGCGTCCGGTAATCGGTATACGAAATATTCACGTTTCATCTTGTAGATTGGTAACAATGTCATTTTGCAATGGCCACCGCACACTTGGGCTCATATCAAAATACAACTTTGAAATATGCTTAACTAAAATCATGAAGAAATAGTCTTATAACTCCATATAAAAATAAACTTCAACATAGAAATAGCTTTAATTTTAAATAAAAAAATGTTACAGATTACTCATGTCGTCATTGTTGGTGATCAGAGCGGAAGTGAAGGTTTTTACTTTTTGATGCAATTCGAATAACACAGTTTTTAAAGTTGAATTTGAGCAACTTTCCATGTCTTTGTTATAGGCTAGAAGATTTTGGCGTTATTCAAACGTCGTCGCCAGCGGTTGTTGGTTCTCCTATAGATAGAAATTCAACATCGAAGTTATTTAAATTAACTACTACTTGAATAAGTTATGATAACACAACAATTTATTAATTGTAGATGTACCTTAGGTTACCCTGACGGGTAGCAGTCATCCACTATTTTAATTACACTATCCTGCGTAGAACTGCCAAAAAATGGTAAAGGCGCTTTGGAGCACTGTCACCATGGGTATTGCCTACTTATCACGTTACGTCTTGCTGTCCAAATACCTACTGAAAATGATTTTCTATAGATAGAAGATACATTTAAGCACAATTTTAGAGAGGGACATTATCTGGTCATCTATAAAATCAAGCATGAAATGTCCCTATAATAACGATTCAAACAAGAGACTGTAAACAATCAATAAAAGAACATGAAGGGAGTTTGAAAGAACAGATGACAAAAATATTTTCTGAAAAAACATAACAAAGCTAATAACTACTCATCAAAGATTATATATATATATTAT
>NW_019213161.1:84643-117592 GCF_002532875.2 Varroa jacobsoni | reverse complement strand
TATATAAACGCGTATTTACCAGTATTACCAGTATTGCTAGTAATAAAGTGTGATGCGTCTTTATTAAAATACATTTTAAGTCATTAATGTAAACGTTTTTAGTGAGTCGTGTTCGCTTCTAAGTTTCGCATTGACGACTCTGATCACGTAATCGATGTTAATACGAGAAATCACCGGTTCGAGTTCGACCAGGTAGGATTCAAGGAATGTCCAAAACCTGCTCTAAAAATACACCTTTCAAGTAATGGCCCGAACAAGTCCGCATATCTCTTTTTTCCATCATATCCACGTAAAGATACCGCTTTTCATTATGCATTATAATTTTGTGTAGGGACTTGTCCTTGTGGATGCATTCTGGTGTATCATACGTCTTATGCTTCATATTGGTAAAAAAATACGATAATTTTTTATAATAATAATAATGCCGAATTGTGTTCGAAAGAAGACGAAAAGTAAAAATGCACATAATGTTTTTTTACTTCTATAAAAGAGGGAGGACATAAGTACATAGATTTCCGATGCTATATGTCGCTTGCATGCGTTTACAGCAGCTACTAAGTATGAAGTTGGAAGGTGTAACATTCGTACATGATCAGCTACTTCTCGGATGACTTCCAATGACTGATACGGGAAGGTATCGTGTCTAACCTTAAAATGGAACTTGTCCACTTCTTTTTATCATTTTATTAATCAAGAATATCGGTTTCCCGGTAGAAGTTAGGCGTCATACGTTAGAGGAGTCGTTAGCATTCCCGATGTATTATTCTAAACTGCTGAGGTTTTACCTGTGCGCGGGCGGGAGGTCAACCTGGTATGCTTCGGTGCCTGATAAACCCTACCACTCAATTTAGCGCAGTTGGTTTAGGCGCACTCATTCGTGTACCCAGAAAAACGAACCTCTGTTTTGTTTACGGTCATGATGCAAGTGTAAGATTTATTTAGTAAATGGACGCATTTAAACAAAAGGTCATGGCTTAAGAAGTGAGATAAGGGTAAAAAACAGGTTGTCTCACTCCACCCACTGCCCCGCGGCCTTAATCTTCTAACAGAACAATAGATGCTTTAGATATTATAAAATGATATTGGGAGTAGTGTCTTAGCTTCCGGAAAAATGCGCTGCTAATAAACTGGCCATAAAATTAGACAAAGATAACTACAATAAAAAGTACAGCGTTTGAAAAATATCTATCAGATAAGTTTTTTTTTCCAGAAAAGGACAGCGGTGTAAAGGCCTAATATTTTTCTCACAAAAAAAGAGTAGATAAAACTGGTAGGCTACTCGATATTTACTTACATCGTATGTAAAATTACGCGCGAAAACTTCAGAAAGCAGTGGGTCGTATTGAGAACGAAAAATATTATTTAGAGATGGGTTAAGTAAAACCAAGTTAAAAAACGCTCCAGTGACCCAAAAAATATTCACTTAAGAGAGTTTGCCGGACATTTATCTGCTGGTTTTTTTTGAGTCTCTTTTTCTAAGAAAGTTGGAAAATCAATTGTATAATCACCCCCATATAATCTTAGGTTTAATATTCGTTTCATCATTACCTGTCAGTTATGCTTTTATGTGCCTCGCAAGTTGATCTGATTTGTCCATCGTATGCAGCGGGAATATCCTTTTCCGCAATGGAATATAGCATTATCTATATTGTATCCCGACGTGAACAACAAACCCATCGTCACCACGGAAACTCAGCGGCGCGCCGACCATTAGCTAAATGAGACAGTATCACTGGAAAAGCACTGAAGTTTACCATTACGTTCGACGATAGTCATACGCTTACGTAGTCAAAATATTCGTAAAACACCTAAGTGTTTCAGCCGCTAGATAGTTCTAACGTAAGCAGTCTTGATTACAATGCGTAATATTCCCGACTGCGTGACATCCCCTCAGCCCTTGTTATGCCTTCATACATTAATTCATCACCGTACAATGTTTCTGGCGATTCTTTACCATGCGCTCGTCAGAATCCGAATCCTCGGTGGCGGGGCTTAAACCATCTATTCTAGACTTTTTCAGCTAGAAGTTTAGCCGTCCAAAGCACCATACCGACTGACGTTTACCATATTCATAGTGCCAAAACTAACCGCTACTTATTATTCCTTGGCCGTTTCACTATACATATATGCTTATATATGGCACGCTCTATGGAATATATTATACATAATGTAAGCAATTGCTATGGCCTAATAAATGTAATAAAATTTTAGATCTTTTTTTCACGAAAAAATAATTGTGCCTTATAGGAATACATTGTTTTAGAATAAAATAAAACCCAGCAAATTTCAATTCTGAACAAGATAAGGTTATAAAGAATTGTTCTAGTTAACTTCTATTTTGGACATATTTGATTTTCACTGTCTGCGCATTTTGACGATTTATCAAGTGGTGCCCCCCAAATAAAAGCTTGTAGAAACAAGTTAAGCCATGGAAATATGAATTTCCTCATTGAATGTTGTTAAATGCAGAACCTGGCAAAAAAAAATAATGAAAAGCACGGCCAGCCTTGTTTCAAAGGTGCTGTAACGTGTTGCATCCCTACGATGCTGACTTTTAGTTTAACTTATACTGCTCTGATTGCATTTGTTAAAGCATTCAAAATAATTCGTAAAATATCAGTATGTGTTGCAAAATGAAGACTATCTTGCTCGTTTGCATTTCTTTAATGAGGGGAGAGTCAAGTCCATTACAGGAAATTTTGCATCTATCCATGTGGTCGCTATGACTACTTCCTAATGATGACGTCTAGCGGCTGTCGACACAGGCTAATGCAGGAATGTGGTAGAGCCTGTAAAGGGCACAATATGAAGCTGCAAAAAGTCGATGCTTTTGTCATCAGCGCTGTCATCCGATGGTAGACAAACTGGTACGTCGTCTGACATAATTAGGCCTCAAAAGGACCATTTACGATGAGGCTATTCTGAAACTGCACTTTCGGCAGGTTTTCCAAAAGGTAAATCTAAAAAAATACTTCCACAACGAACATAACTAAATGGAGGTGCTTGGATATTAGCTACAAGCCGAGCCTGCGTCAACTACAAAAACGCCGGTGATACTTTTTTTTTGAGTTATTGTGCTGTTCTCCACAGCTAATATTCCATATATGAAATACTCTGAAATCACTTACTCTGTAAGTGATTTTTGCTCGAATTCGCTAGTATGCTGTTATTTTTGTCTTCGTTTGATAGCGTTGTATATGGAATACCTGCGCATAAATTGTGTAGAAGTGATCAGACACTTTGACTATGTCAAATAATATTTCTCTACGGTTCAAATAATGTGTGAAGACATTAATATACGATACTAGCTCTACGAGCAAATAGTAATATGGTTTGTCTCATTTCGTCTCTAAATAACATGCGCATTCCTTAAAAGCACATAATGACAAGTGTGTTATACTTGTGGATGCGACCGTTATATCTTATGGGATTTCGTAGCTGGCATAACTGTGCGCATTAGAGCACGTTTTCATAAAAAAAAAACAAGAGAAGTATTGTATAATTGTAGAAAAATTATATTTGTATAACGCCACTTGCATAGCGCTGTTGGCCTAGACCTATACGTTTTTCAAATGTTGTTGCACTTTAGCTCTATATACGGAAGCTAGTTTTTTCCGTGTATGATTGTTAAAAGACAAGCATATATGTATGCTTTCTAGGATTCGCTGGAAAGTAAAAAAAGATGCAGAACTCACCTTGCGTGTTTATTAGATCGTATTTTCCGCTGCAGGCTTTTCTAGCTTTAAATATGTTCCATATAAAAAATATATACATATATTTATATCGTTTATTTGCAAGCTACAGAAAATACACGTTTTTTTTTTGTAATGAAAAGATAAATTGTCCTGAATGGGCAATGTTGATTTTTATTAGCCCATTAATTGTGTTTATTTTCAAACACAGTTTACTCAGTGTTTAGTACGGTACATAAGGTGTTATCATAATAACTTACGCTTTTAGTTTTTCTTTTAATCCGAAGAACTTAAGAAGAAAAGTTTCCACTCACCTGTCCCGATAATCGAATTGTACCTAGAATGTGCATATAAAATTATATGAAATATTCAGGTATCGGTTATAGAAGTATTTCACTTGACTCCGTTCTTATCCAATATCTCTATGTATCTGAAGAAGTTTCATTAGGAAGCGCGTGTTACATGTGTTTGCAGTAACCGCGTGTGACTAATCATATTGGAAACGTAATACGGCATGTACAATCTACTGCTGTGTACCATCGATTAATACGAACCTGAATAAACGCACCGAGCATCGTGTAGGCGCGACATTTGAAACAAACCATACATGTCATAGCTGCTTGCATTTGGCGAGTGCGCTTGTAATTATGCGTGACTCGTATCGTACAGGACGGCCTGGACGTTTTTAATGGCAGAAACTAGTGAAAGCTGATCATTTCCAAAATGCGATTGCTGACTGTTATCGCCGTGCTAGTGTTTACCCACGGGGCTATTGCCAGGAAGGAGTCGAAGTATCTTCTTAAGCAGGTAATCACCACAAACAGTATACGGCAACAGAATTATTCTCCGCTGGACACTGGTTAATACACGAGTAGGCCTATTATTTTTTCCACTTGTGTTTGATTCACCGCTAGGGTATTTGTCCTGTTACATCAATCCAATCATGAGGGCACTATTATGGCAGCAAGCCAAAGTAGGTAACTTCTGAACGTGTTGGCTATTCAACTCCGCAAATCGACGCGTAACAAGTGGTCGTTTGTTACTAATCGTAAAGACCTTAACTTTGGATTGTGTAACTTACAAAGTACATGCGAAAGTACTTAGCTAAGTTTATCAACACATCAAAGAACCTATCAAATCTGACAAATCGTGGGTGTTTTGTACCGCACACTAAAAATATAAACGACGTCGTATAAGTAATAGTGCTTCATGTATCTAAAGGACCATGATCCTCTAAGCCCATATGTAGACGACTTTTTTTTCTGAGGAGAACGAAGATGATTTTCTAGAGAACTGATAAATGATAACGGTTTATGCTTATGGTGCTACACTAGACGCCGGTTTCGAGTAAGCAACGCGTACTTTGAATTACCAGGTCTAAAGCCTCTGGTATTTCGTTAAGCAGGCGAATTTCGGTGATTCCTATACCATTGGTGTTGAAAAATAGTGAAAATCTAGATGTTGACCCTTAAAGCGGCTCAAGCTTATACATAAATTTACATGCGATCTCAATAAATGTTAAAAAATACAGTAACTGATTCGATTGAAATGTTTTGGAACAAGATTCGAACCTAGACCTGGCTGACCCAACCCAGAAGCGAAGCCAATATCGTCGTCTAGGATATAAGAACAAAGACAACGTGAATACGGGACTTACAACTTTTATTTGGTTCATTCATTATCTTATACATCAATTAGCTAGATTTTTCTTGACCCGGTCCTATAAATGACGGTCGCGTTGGGATCAATGTCGTTGATTCTGGGTGACTACAAAAACAGCTTATGAACTCTGCTTTTTTTGGCCTAATTCAGCTCTATAATTGTATGGAAGGGTAGCAGGTCGTCATAATAATAATGTTAACGCCAAACTGGCGAGTGAAAGTCAGGTAGGAGCTATCGTATCTTATATAAAGTATCAGATGTGAATCCTTTAATTATGTACAATTGGGGCGTAACTGATCCGTAGATTGTAAGAGTCGTTCTGTCGTACGGCAATTCAAATAATCGATGAAGTGACTAAAATACATATTTGATGTTTTATGGAAGGAAAAGTTGAAAGTTTCTTTCATGGGTAGAAAGGTTGTCTTTTAGCAGCGACCTATAAAACCAGTGGAATGATTTGTACAAGGTATATGTATCGCGCAAAAACTAGGCAGGATATATCGGGGAGACTTTTGCGCTGTCTCCATTTGCTACTGAGTACTCTTAGGTAAAAGACAGCCCGTCGTTTCCACTTATTTCCGAAGAGGGAATCTAAGACTTTGTTGCAAAGCTAATCGAAGAAGCAACATACCTAGTTGGCCTATCATCCAGAGGATGATCCGATTAGTAGATAACTTCTTATCAGTGTTGTGTGTGACATTATACTACAATTTCTTTAGTGAAGACGAAAATGTTTAAGAACACGCACTTTTTTTTCTGCAAACCGTACTAAAAGCCTGTATAGGCAGAGTGGTAAAGGAAAGATACCCAAGAAAAAGGCTTATTCGTACGTAATAGCAATTTAGTTACTCACTTTCTGGTAAATTGAGCTTCTTGCCTGTAGAACAAAAACGTGTGCTAGCCAAATAGCCAATATTGATTGTTTTACATGAGGCATGATCGACAATGTTCGGAATAGTCTACACGCCAATTAAAAGGCCTTGATTACGGAAGATTGAGGGTTCGGTTACAAATTTAGAGCTCAGAACTGGTGGAAAAGTTTGTAAGCAGTGTCAAGCAACAAGTGTTATCATTGCCACACGTTACACGGAATAGGTTATACGTTACGTTAATTTTTTTCATTCGATATAGTTCAATGTCACAGGCCAAAGTCAATGATCGTCTTATGTATGTTGAGTAAACTGTATTCCATTTACTTAACTTACCTTGTAAAAAAATCACCATCAGGACTATTGCACACTCAACTTTCACAGCAGCTTATTCAATTAACTTATCATGGACCCAGACCGTAATCTATTGGCCGAATTCCTAATACAGCAATATTCTTTCCAGCTAAATCTGGTTGCAGTATACACACTTCAATATATGATAGCTACGACTAAACCGTAGTCGAACGAAGTACTAGTCCTGGGTGAGCTTAAATGAGCTAGATAGTACTATGGATTAAACTATTACCGCAATTTTACAAGAAGCTATCAAGACAGTATTGTTACCAAATCAGTGGAACATCGATGTTGAACTCTCAGATTTTATTCTTCTACATACAATCTATCAGGCTCTGCTACGAAAGTAAAAAGCTTTTACGTATCGATAAGAGCCTGTCTACGACGCCTGGCGTAACCATGGTACACTTGAGCTTAAACGAAACATTCTTTCAGACGTTTTCATGCGTGCATGTATTTGACTGTGTCTTCTCGCGTCAGTAGTCTAGGTTACATTGAACGTCTCCAAGTGTTTAGCCTTAGTAAAAAATTATAGTTGGCGGAACTAGGTCGCACTGTTGCCAGTCTGCCAGACTAAGCAGACTTCAACCACAGTCTGGTTTTTCTGTGTCTTATAAACTATTTGTACCTGTAAATGAATACATACTCTACAGAGATGGCCAGTCTAGGTGGAAATACCTAGTTTTTAGTTTTACCGAAGTGCCATCTTATGCAACTTTTTGTTGAATGAAGAGCTTGAAGGCGATCGGTATGTGGTGTTATTGTGCGTACAAAAATCGATTCTGTAGCGCAGCTTCTTTTTCATGGAACTTTTTCAGGAAATCCATTGCTATACCATCGCACTATAATAGCTGTCATCTGTGCTCAAATGGTTTCCGCGTCGAAAATCTATACAAATGCGTACTTTACAAGTCTCCCATAAATAGTGTTTCATCGAAGTTCTAATTTGCCTAGAACGCAGTGAGTAGGGGCGCCCCTATGATGATTTTCCTAGCATGAAAGGCCATGCGTTGTTCCTTTCATCCGAAAAGCGAGGCTCGATAGTAGAGAGTCCCGTCTCCCTACGATCCGTCTTAATGCGTTGCAACCCGTCCACTGTCGGAGAGCTCGGCTTCGCTTAACCGACGCAATTACTTTATAATAAATAATTATAATTTAGCAAAGATCGTTTCTACCGCATATGGCAACAGCTGTGCATTCATGTTCATTGTATTCAGACCTCTTGAAATGTTTATTGTGGAAATAATTATCTTTTTATCTATTTCTAAGCTTACATGAATGTATGGATGAACGATTCCGCCGACCGATTCAGGATCGACGAATTAAATAGTATGGACTGCCTTGATTATTTCAGTAAACGTGTCGAAGAGGTCGTGTGTCTTCAGAACTTTTTATTACAGAGTATTAATTACAGAGTAAAACAATTTTATGTGTATATATGTTATAATTATAATTTTATTAATTGACTCAGATGTGATCAAGATCATAATTTGCTATTTAAAATCGCAACAAAATTTACTTTACCACTTGCTAAACAAGAGCCTTAGTTCTTTGGTCAGCCCTTGAGGCAGCGTTCAAACCAGCAACACAATAGCTGCAAAGTGCCAAAAATTATACCCTTATACGTACAAAATCATCTAGTAGTGGTACCTAGTAGTAACAAAAGTTGCTCGAAGAGGATTTGTTTTGTTGTTGCGAATACGAAGAAATTGCTTCGCGATATCTGCTAGCATACTTGAATATAGCCTATGTACATTTGATGAATGGTATCCTCACGTACATCAAGTCGCCTATTGAGATCCCTGCCGCCTGGAATTAATTGGGCGTAATGAGGCTTCGCCTTCAAAATAGCTAATAACTGTTATGTTTACTGCACAGGGAGAAAGTAATGTGATGAAGCTGTTTACGTATGCGAACTTCACGTAGCTATTAGAGTGACTAAAAGATATACGAGTCTCAAACTATGCTTGCAAAAATACAGAAAAGTGAAGGAACACAGCGATATGGAAATCCGGATGATAGCCGATAGTGTCCTGCCATAATTTTCAAAATGCTTCTCTTTATCATAAGAGAGAAATGTCTGTTATGTAAAGCACCCAAGTGATTTCTAATCACTCTTCAAAGTAATTCTTGTACCATTTAAAGCGTTCACCATTACAATCGAATTGGACAAATGACAACTTGCAGTCGGAGGAACTTAGGACTGAGCCTCCTCCACCCCAAGCGAGGGCATGAGGAAAGGATTACAATGCAATATTTGATCATCGCTATTACTATTACCACGCTATAGCTAGATTTAAGCAGTACTTATTATTATTATTATCATTGGGGGTATTGTATATATAGGGTTATTAAGTCTGTACAGACGCATCGCTAATGCAATTTCGATATAAACGACGCTTACCCTTCGGTCCTTTGTGAGATACGCTGTGCTTTCATTGCCCCTACTAATACTGTGCCAAAAATTGGTATCAAATTTTGTTAACAGATTGAGTAATGTTTTAAAACCTAAAGAAATTGAAGGAAAATTAACTGGATTTCAATTTCATTAATTTCAATAATCTTTATATTAGGATAAGTTAATTATTACGGCGCTGTATTATGTGGTAATAAAAATAACATTTTTCTATATTTGTTTTTATTGTGATTTTTACTTATTAATCTAGTTTGAAGACGCTAAGAGCGAACTCAGTTCGTGACAATGCATCGCCTGTTTGAGATGTCCTCGAGATAAGTCTCCATATGGGTAACCATAGTTACCCATTGCAATATACTTCCTTCACTTATACGTTATTCAAAGCTACGGTATGCTTTCGAGTGCGAAATCATGAACTCTGCTGTGATCTATACCGTTCTAGATTAGCTTTCGGTAACCAATGTACGTAGTATGACTTTCTAGTGTAGAACTGATATCGTTACGGATGAAGCCGTGATGTGAACTAAATGCAAAACCGTGCAGATAACGTGGCTTTGCAGTCAAACGCGCCCACCTACTTATGATAACCGGAGCAATGTCCGAAGGGTTATAAGAGCCGGAAGCTTTACTAGTCGAGAATTAGCTAAGAAAAGACCTATAAAAACGATTAAGGGAGACTTTTTTTAAAATTATGCTTCTAATATCTAAGTTCTGTCCAGATTTCAATTGTACTAATTTCATTGTATGAGGCCCCAGCTTACAATACATAGTGATTGTATGCTTATTTATTACTGTAGACAGGTGAATATTTCGTTTAACTATTCACTGTGTTTTTTTTTGTAGTTTTAGTCGTCTATAATGGCACCTCGCATAATTGACGAAAGCGTGTGTTCATCATACTAAATGGAGTAGGGTCTTCAATTTTGGAAATATGGTTATATGTTCTTCTGGTAGCATTTACGTATAGCAGACGTTACTTTTTATTGCAAATTCATTTAGCCACCAATCATTACCGAAATTTCTCCGAATTCTTACAGTTAATACACATAATTAGCAGCAGTTTCTATACTATAAAAAAAAAATTATTTAACTGGAAATCCTGCATAAGGTTATAATACAAGAAATGTAGCTATATCTAGTATAATTTTCAGTCCACATTATGAATAATTTATAATTTCGTTTTTCATTTATTATTTTTGTATTTATCATTTTTATAATTTTTATTGATTATTTATAACTAGCTTCAGTCAAACTTGGAAAATAAAAATGTTGTTAGTTAGATTTTATTTTTTGCTAATAATTTTAATACAAAATTTCTTGTTCCCTGGGGAGGGGGGAGGGAGGCTGAATTCCTAAGATAGCCTAAACGAAGAGTTCGCTTCATAATAAAAAGAGAGCTTTTCATCTATACAGTTACATGTTCCAGTGCATAAATGGCTAGAAATTCTCAAAAGAAGCTTTTGTCTGAGATGAATGGAACCGGTATCATTCAAACATTTTGGCAACTTTTAATGCTACCGTAAGGCCCTTTTAATTGATAACAGGCCTAAATTCAGCTCTGTATGGTCCACTATTAAAGGATAGCTTGGAGTATGACCACTGGCCAGTAAACCTGTAATCAAAGCCTGCTGTATGCTCGGTGCAATTGGACAACTATTTTTTTGTAAATCGAACCACAATTTTTCGATTGGGCCATTATTATATTGTGCCGTAGTCATGGATATTCAGTTTCATACGTTTTCATATATGGCTCGTTCACGTAAGCACATTTTCCGTTCAAGCACAACCTAATTCATCATGCTACCTTTCAGTGCTATTATACTTGCCAAGGACTGCTTCGACACAGAGATTTTAAAAAGATTTTATTTCGGCCAATTTTAAGGTCGACGTACCCCCTTCGCCTGACAGTGCCGCCAAAGTAGATATAAGCAAAATCTGTTTTTAATAAACTTTTACTTAATTTTTATAAGTATATATACATTTGTACATGTAATTTACCCATGATCATGAAATTGTAGGGTTCTCTGCCTTTTAAATATGAGAACTAGTTTTGTCCAGGCATCGTGAGGGATCATTGAACTGAAAACTAAACTTTGTTCAATAAAAAAACATCAAGCATATATATATATATATGCTTGTGGCAGTTGGTTTGTTCCTAAAATCCAATTTGTATAGTATTTACCTTCCTCTTTTCTGATTTTAGAGTTGTATCCCCAGATAGAGGCCGTGCAAAAGGGTTTTAAATAGTAGCCGACGCTCAGTCGTGACGGGCCAATGTCATAAACATTACATGCGGGGGTCATAAAGAATGTGCTAAATTGGCCTTAAAACTTTGCTTACAAACACTAAAAAAAGTTAAAGGAACGCGTTAAGAGCAGATTAAGGTTGTTTGGAAAAACTAACTAACTTTAGTTGTACATTTTAAAACATGTGATTTTTCCTCTTCCTGTTAATATCATGATATTTCGATTAAAAAAGTGGCTTGAGAAGCTAAGCTCAGTGGCAATTCAAGTTTTTGAACTTAATGAAAGTGCACATTCTCGAAGAAGCGATGCTATACGTAAATGAAGTACCTATATTATCGCGGGTTAAATACCTCTCACGTTTTATGTGCTTCGTCGTCTGCAGATCTAAACAGACGCTCAAGAGATGTTGACTCTTTCATTTAGTCGCTTACTTTAGCGAGTGTTCGGACAT
Source organism: Varroa jacobsoni (assembly GCF_002532875.2). Classification (NCBI taxonomy): domain Eukaryota; kingdom Metazoa; phylum Arthropoda; class Arachnida; order Mesostigmata; family Varroidae; genus Varroa; species Varroa jacobsoni. Next base: position 105,902 of record NW_019213161.1, on the reverse strand, counting down.
TGTTTACGAAAAAATGGCGACTAAATTTATTTATCCTTATAGTAAGCGTTATTGGAAGATTTGTACGTTGACCGTGACTGGACAAATCTACAACTTTGTGACGTTCACCTTTATTTGTATTATCATCTGCCATTGTACATATATGGTTGTGGCATAAGCATTCATTAAGCAGACGTTGATATGCATGTGTTGATACTTAAGTTGACGTGTGAAATTTTCTAAATTTGAAATATCTGTTAATAGCGATGCTGTTGTTGTTATTCATACGTTTCTAATGAAAGGTTAGTGACCGAGGAACCGACTTATAAAATGTAGTGATCATTTTGATACAAAACCGACCATGGCATCGTGTTTATATACGGGCGAACTGCGATAAGATTGAAATATTTTGTTATACAACGAGATTTACCTCATTTGACTGAACGATTCCCGTGCACTAGAAAAGAGAGAACCTACAAAGTTCCTAATTAGCATCTATACAAGTTTGTTTTGTATTCGCTATATTACAGCAATTAGGCTGGATAATAAAAAAAAAAAAAAAAAAAACACTGTATATCATTGAATCGGAAAATCAAGTTGATACTTTAACTAGCTTTGTTGATAGAAGCAAGTTTGCAAGATGTTTAAGCGAATGACAGAAGGCAGAGATAAGCGTCACTTCTAATGATGTGTTATTTTTTTTCAGCCAAACAAAACCATTTCTGGTACATCGTTAACACTTTACTAATAAAAAGCTATGAAACTGCTTTTTATAGATTTTCATTGCATTATTTGTTTCGCCAAGGTTGACACAGATTTCAAATTGCTAGTGAATTAAAATGGATAAACACTTTAAGAAGTTAGTTTCTCTCGTAATTCCAAATGAATAAGCGTTACGTTATATTATTACGTTGATGTGATTAAACTATTTTGTTTCAAATAGAATTCAAAGTTTACTGACCGAATATAAACGATAATTGTATTTTTGTGAAGATGCTTCAATGTTGTATACACGACAAATTTTTAAGTTACTGTGTGATAATAGATATACACTTAGATTACCAGGTCAACAAGCTTTGTTTTCTCAAATTATCCATTGCACACTTTTAAATGATATACGTAATATTTTTTTTATCAAACGTGCTAATAGGCTAATAAAAAAAACGATTAGCAGTTTTTTGTAACTCGAACTAGAGCGGCATACTACGACTTTCATATGGTGATTCGAATAAGTTAACTATATATATGCACATATTCAAAGACACACATATACGTTACGGAACTTTTGCAACCGCAGTTAAAGCGCACGGTTTGAGAACAGTTGATCATCAAGTTTCAAGGCTGACATCCCCTCCCTACTCGATACAGATGGACGGTTTAGCTGATGTACGAGCTACGCATTGATTCAATGCGTACTACAGTAAATAGTATTACATAAGCAACGTACGCTAATAATGCAATTGACTAGCCCTTAACTTTCTTATCGAACTCAACTAGCAATTCCTTATGGCGCGTTATATATATATGCGCATCTGTTTGGACATGTGGACTGCCGAATAGCTTAACGTGTCGAAGTATGAAACGCTCAAACAACTTTTTCAACTATACCAAGACTTTTGCCTCACGCTGTATAACAGCAAGTACGTATCTAGCTTATCTATCTCTGATTGCTGAATCTGTGTATATTTAATTAATTTTTTTAGAGGCGTATGGCCTACATAAGGCAATTGCTGTAATACCATTTATATATTGATCGCGCACCGTTCATAATGGCCACTGCTAAGCAATTTTTAAAATTAACATCGTTCTTTTTCCCCGCCTTGTTGCTGTTATTGCACGAGTGAAATAGTGTGTTAAGCTCAGAAAGGAATACGTTTGTTAATTTTAAGTCTGAGTGAGGTCTGCTAACTTTGCAAATTGTGCATTGTGCGTTGTGGTAAATGTCGAAAAAGAACTCTAAAGCCGATATTTCTGCAAACTACTCATTGGTTTTGCGCGGCAAGCGTTATTAGATACATTTTTTAATGTGATTTTGTATGTTTTCTGTGAGCTACGCATCACTATATGACTGTCAAGCAAGATATATACCCTACCAAGGTTTGTATTTGTACTGGTGTTCCAAATAGGTTAATTTTTTTTCGTCCATTCTTTGCAGCTTTCCTATCGTTGGTGAACTACTAAATTAGGAAGGAGCAAATTCATCGCGCATTTTTCGAAAGAAAGCGTGAAGATCCTCTGGAAGGTACGTGTTCCGCATAAACGAAGTACTTATTATCTGGTGGCCACTTTGTTCAGCAGGATCTATGATGGATCTTCTCCCCATTTCTTTGTCTACTCGCTAACCATATTTTATGTGCTAATCTGTGATCTCAATTTTTATCTAAAAAAACCTGACAAATGAACGCCATGCTACATAGATGTTCATAGAGTCGTCTCTTTTTTTTATCGAAGGCGTTTTTTAACAGTTTCCTTAATTGTTCTTCGCATCGCCTTAAATTGGTACGAAACAGTAATGATTATTCCATCTTTAACATGATTATTGAGAACGCCAACAAAACAACATTTCTGTCTTCACGTAAATATCTTACGTGGTAAAATTCTACCGCAAATTTGTCGAATCTTACGAGTAATGTGAACTCCGAATGCATGACACACCTCCATCTACTGCCTTAGATAAAGCTTTGTAATTAACGCCTCAACAGCTAATCGCTAGCTGCCTCTCAATGAGGATATTACTTAATGGAGGTAATAGATAATAAAATCTAGAGTTTCCTTTTCTTAGCCACAAGCAACATTTAGTTTCTTCTCGAAAAGTTATTCGTTAATCATGTCAAGCTTATCTATAGATGAGAGGCTACCTAGAGTATAATCAACTATTCTTCTTTCCACAAGATGCTCTTACCGATTTTTATCTTTCCCACTGTTGAGTGGTGCTTAAAGCACGGTGCACGTGGCTGTCGGCATACGGAGTAATTTATTATCGTATTAGCATGTGATGACAACCAAGACCGCGCTGCTGTGTAGCGACGAGGCAGGGCTCATCATGTAAACACTTTACGTGCGTAAATATACAATGCTTCTACTAAAACTGAGAATCATTAAGGGCTAATTGGATATATAGCACGATATATTAAAAAATTACAACTGGAACTGTGAAGTGATTGCAACTATGCCGTTTTCCTTCCTAGTAAAGAGATTTTCGTACTAACAAAAACTGAGGCAGTTTAACGTTTTAAATTTACCGTGTTTCTATTCTGTGCACTGCTGCGTAGTAAAAAGCATTGGGCTAGACTGGCCCAATAGAGGCTATTTTTAGCAATTATAAAATTAGTGAAAATTAGTTCAAGCCGTGCCTAATGGAGAATAACGTTACCGCTTGAGTTAAGCAAAACTTTACTCGACATAGCACCCTAGCTGTTGTTCTGACAGGCAACTATTGAATTTAATTTCATTTCATGGTTTATAGCGCAGAGCAATCGAGTTGAATCAGTTTGATTTAGACATTGCAGACTTGCGAGCGTGTTGCAAATTGACACTAAACCCATTGTATGGGTCAATTTGACCACTTAGTTTTGTTAAGGTTAATATATTTAAACGCATATGCATTGCCATGGAACATCATACCATCGAAGAGGTACGTCAACGATCGTTAAGAAACAGAACATTTTTGAGGATCACATTTTAATCGGGTATGGTAAAAATAATGACAGTAGTTTTAGCATTAAATGAGAGGCTTTGTTTCAAGTCATAACTGTCAAAACTGATATATTCTGCTAACCAGTCAAGTTTATTAACTGGATGAACTGTCACCTGCTGTTGATTGAAAAGCGTAGCTCGCTTCCATTTACTGAGATCACAATATTAACGGTGATTTGCGCTCTTGCAGCTTTTCCAGAGTTCATACAACGACCGTCGAGTAAGTAGCTCAAGCTGTTGAAAAACTCAGCTTAGTGGCCGCAGTTAATAGTAAGAACATGTGTTAAATGTGTATAAATAATAATAAAAAATTTGTTATTCCAAATTTCAGAAGTTCTCGCGAACAGAGCCTCAGTGTGATGCAGCGTCGTAATATTATTCGAAGTCGTAATAAAGCTCCTAATGGAGCCCATTCGAACGGAAGCCGAAACTCATATGACAAAGGAGCAGCAGATACTTCACCAAATTTAAAACTGCGCTGTTCATCTCAAGATAATTTTCATCAAAATGCTTCAGCTGATGTCAATGCAAATTTACATGCTCGCAGTAGTCGTGTCACATCGTCCCATCAGGGAAACCGTAGAAATGACGTCTTCCATAGTCCAGTGCGTGTTGTTCAAAAATTCAGTTCAATTGGCCAATTTTCGAAATGCTTTCAGAGTAATTTTGAGAAATCTAACAAAAGAGGAAAAACACCTTCTCCTGCTAAGGAAACTTTCAATATTCCTTTGTGGAAGCGGCTTTTCGTGCAATGTGATGAAAAGGAAGTTGATACGATAACACAATTAGAACGTGATATAGAAAACGAGCCTCCAGACATGCTCGTGATTTCACGAAGTGGTACGCGGCATCCCATCAATAAAAAAGTTCTAGCAAAAATGTGTGGTTACTTTGAAGGTAAGAGGACGTTGAAGCTTCACAAAGTGTATTCATAAATAAGCTTCATAATACGATGAACTGATGACCGCTGTGTTTTTCTCAGTGATATTGGTTCGCTGCGTTCTTTATGAGAAGTTCCGTTGCTTAACCACCGTACGACTGTATATTTCGCAGTGCTAATAAATAGGCTTATGAAAATAGTTTATCTCAGTACAAAGTATGAGATACCTTTCTACTTTCCCTCACGGAGTTCTTTCTGGGTTACTTGTATTACGAGTCACCTAACCTGACAGCAGGTCGCCAAAGCAATGCGACAAAACGGTAATTTGGAGCCTGTAGTAGAAGAAACAGTTAACAGATTCGGCTTTAGAAAAAAGTTATCACTTTGACCCAATAGCGGTGCCAATAGTTTCTATAATTATTGGCTGTTACTACAGTGGGAAACTAAAGAGCGTAGGTTCGAACCTGTTCTGCAATGCATGTTACTGTAACACAAATGCGTCACTGTTCATATCATATATTGTCCCCATGTAATAATGCCAAGAATGGGAATGTTTTCATGCGTATTATTTTGTACAATTGTGTCAGTGTGAAGGAAGTAGAAACATACATTCGGATGCTCATTCATTGTTTTTTTTTTTGATTCTGACTTGCTACTGCCATTGGATTAACGTGTGCTGTCATTTCTGTGCCTGTTCAACCGAAATCGCTGATCACCTGGCAGCGATTTGCCGTAGCGGTATGAGAGAATTAAAAGTAAATGAGGTAATGTTAGAAATTGAAGATGAGCTTCTTACATCCGTCTTCAAATATGCATACAGTGGGGAGGTGACGCTAAACGAAAATAACGCAATACAGATTTACAAGGTGGCACACTATCTCCAAATGGATTCTCTCGTAGATGTCTGCAGCTACTTCATCGGTCAACGGTAGGTGTATTACACTCCCAAGCTAACGATTTGGTTTGTAAGGTTATTTACCATTTTATACTTAGATCATTATCAGCAAAAGTTGAAGTCAATTCAATGTTTATTGTAACTTATGGAAAATTACTAATCATTATAATAGGTGATACTGAACTTCCGTCGAAACTTTTATTGACGACATTCTAATAAAACTCAATTAGTATCGATAATTAAACTCAAGAAACTCGACGTCCTACTCGGAGCCTACGAATTATGTTTTTAATAACAAAATTTTCGATCCTAATGCTGATCCTGGATAATAGTAGCTCTTTAGATTTGTACTATTTTTTTGAAATAAAATAGCAACGACCAACTTTAGAAAGTCAATGGCCTTTATCCTGAAACCTCTTGGCGCTTGCTAGCCTCAACAGGTTTCTTCGTTGAGTAGATTTAACGGAGTCCATTATAGAACCGCCATCTTGCGTGACGTTTCGAACTTTTATTAACGTAGGTACTATGATACCAGGTAGGAATGGGGTAGATTATCGGCTTGCTGCACCTGTAAGTGAAAATAAGTCGTCGATAAACCACGCATATCTCCAATGAGACTCAACCTTAAGTTTACAAAAGATAACACTCCTGAAACTTGTCTCCCATAAATTGTGCTCTTATGTACATTTTCTAGATAGCAAAGTAAAGTGAGATGAAGAGAATCACAAATACATATCTTCGTGCCTTCAGTGGCGAGTATAGACTGCGTCAATTTTAAACATACGGATGGACGGAAATATATATTATGTCTCCATATTTCGAAACGGGACCAATATAATAACGCATACAATGGGTTATCATAAAAAAAAATGACGACTACATGAGTCGCGACAAATCAACACAAAAAAATTGTACGTAGTCTGGAAACCATGCTTACATTATTAGAGATTTTTTTTACAAACAGTAAAACACAAAATCTAAAATCACAAAAAGCACTTTGATCACGAATAATGCCATTAAGGTACTTCTTACCCTAAACCACACGTTCTTTCCGAAAATAAAGCTTTTAAATGATTCAATATGAAGGTTACGCCTACATTTTTTTTTTATACTATATGAAACATTGGTATCACTCCCACGAAAACAGATCGGCAGGGTACAAAGGGTAAAGCCAGTAAACCTCGAATGATTTCTAAGCCTGCACACGTCATTCCGCAACAGGTTCGTATGTTTCTTGGCCTATGCGCCGCCATTTATCCAGCTCTACTAAAATTTTGTTATTTTTGAATCTTTTTTGTTGGTTTAGAATTCGACAGTTTTCAAAAGATCTGTATGATTTAGGACTGAAATTCGGGTGCGAATATTTCACTCTCGCTGTCGTCGACGCGATCTGTCGGTCTCCTGAAATTCTAGAAGACGAATCGCTCCTATCTCAGATGAATATAGATATGTTTCAAGATGTTTTTTCCAATGACAACCTGCTGGTAAGTATTAGAAATATGAGTTAAGACTTTTTCATCCGTGGCTGGAAATCTTGTTTGCATGTCAAAGGCAGTGCGAATACAAATTATGTATATTAATATATACGTTCGTATCATAGTACGATTTATTCACGAACAACTGTTGTTCTTGTTGATGACACGTGCTCAACAGGTAGAATCTGAGGATAAGGCATGCGATCTGGTTCTGCAATGGGTAAGAGCAGCTGACCGCTCCAAAGCAGATATTCGATGTGCTGTCGAGTGCCTACGCTTGCCTCATATTACTCCGATGGCCGAGCGAAAGCTTAAGGAAATGCTCAGTAGCTACGAAGTTGAGGTGGTATGTAATTGCCCTATTAAGCCTTGAGCATTTTTATTTTTAACTATAGCTTTCCAAATGACGCTTGAATACATGTCTTCAAATCCTAGATAGTAAAAGGACAATATGTTTGTATTTGAATTCATCTACAATCGCTTGTTGCACAGCCACTGTTTACGACCTGCGTGAAACGTAACTTCACCGATCTGCCTGAAAAGCAGTTAGCGTTTCGGGCCAGTTGCCCGTCCCACGTTCATATCTTTTGGAAGGATGAAATGGGCAGTGCGGACGGTCCTGTAAACTTCCACATGACGTGCATGCGGTTTCGTAACTATGTACTGTCGAATTACATCATAGATGCTTCCCAGCACAGGATCTATTCAGAAAAGTACGTTTGCCAGCTGCAACCCCAGTTAAAATGCATCCATGTCATATGTAACTTCCACTGTTGTATCGTATATATACAAGGATAATACGAATGAAGAGATTATATTTTAAATCATAAAATTTAGCTTAGTCTGATGAAGAGGCAGCACAAAGCTGGACAGCTGTTACTTTTGTGTATTTACTTTTTTAGTGCAAATACTGTGCAGCAAATACTGCTCGTTATCATTATGATTATTATTAGATGACTCTAATAGTACTAAGCCTTTCTTTAATCTTCTGTAGTTACGAGTTTCTAGTTGTGGGCAACCAGATAGTCAAGATCACACAAAATAAAGAAGAGACAGAGTTGAAGGTGGAGAGCTTAGAAATAATGGGCCGTCTCACTTATCGAACGGTTTTCAAACGTGAAGCGCCACTGTCTGACTTTACCGCTTGTTCCGATGGTTCACGTTGTGTGATCAGTTACTTCAATGGTTTCGGTCGGCCTCCTAAATTTAATGCTTGCGACACAACGGACTGGAAGGTAAGTACGATCATAAAAGGCATAAAACTAGGTTTCACAATGTGATAGATATTCTGTTTTCTAATAACATTCCTTATTCGGTGTACGGCTTACTGATTTTATTACATTATCTAGTAAAGAAGGCTCGGTTAGCATGTCCTCCCATCTTGTCTCTGGATATTGCCTGGCAATGCTTTTTGTTTACCCGTTAGAACGCTTGTAAAAGATTATTATACGTGCATTGATAACAGACCACGACTATTTTGATTTTGTAATCAGGTACGATTGTGTATAGGCAGCTGTAATAGGGTTTCACAGGTATCTGTCAATGTGGCTAATTATGATTTAGTTCTAAATTAACATGTTCGAATTATTGCAACTAGTCAGCGTGCCCGCGATTTCTTACTTGGTCTACTATTCGTCGTAGAGCTCAGTCTAAGAATTTCATTCATTTTAGCTCACTGTTTTTCTTTTGTTAGCAAATCGAAGACTATTATGAAGTTCCGTCGGAAAAGTTGCGCTTTAGCCCGCGTGAAATGAGTTTCTTTGAGGACGTCGTATTTATCATGCGGAACCAGACAATGTTCATATCAGATCGGCATGACAATTCACTCACTGAACTCGAGATTCCAGAAAAACTGGGCCACAACAAACTCGTAAGCTTTATCCACGTCAACAATAAAATCTACGTCTATGAAGACAGAAGCAGTGGAGTCATTCAAAAGCTCTTTAACGATCGGTGAGTGAAGCTCAGTAGATATGTATTCAGCCAATACTCAGTTTTTTCTGTGGATAATTAGTACAAATATTAACTATAACTTGTATGTTCTTGGATTTTGGATTTAATAACAAAGTAAATTTTCCTGGCTTTTATTGATATTTCCTGGGCTTCTATTGGTACATGCTGTATATTACGTTGTTGTGATTGCTGGTGACAGGCTACATGTCGTCAATTTGGAAACCAGAGAGATTGAAGACACCATCTTAATCGACTTCCGAGTGAAAGATCGAGATATTCAGCGAGTATCAGGTCACAGGCCCGGGCGGGTTCGGAAGTTTTTCCGCTTCGAGAATAGAATATACATTGTTATCCAGGAGGACGGGATTGGTAACGCTTTCTTCATCAGGTATTATATAAAGAATACAATTAGTCAATTTTACATGGATCAGTTCATCGTGTAGTAACCGTTAGATCTAATATTTTTGAAAGAATTTCTAGCGCATGCGTTTTAGTACTAAGAAGTTTTCGGCTCTGTATGAAAAAAAGAAATTTAAGATCTATGCTTTCAAATAGTTGCTTTTCTTGTCCCAGCCGGGTTTCCTAGTTTGAGCCAGAACTTAATCAATATTAATACATCAATTTATGTTGATAGATGCTTCTTCCTTGAATAGTGCAAGGCGCTCATTGTGGCTTCATTGTTAATGCGGCGAGACTGGCTTTGTTGAGCTCTATGCTATGCTTTAAGCTTTTGAGTACATACATCGAACCGTTTCTTACAACCGACACTGCCAAGAGAAATATTTTTATCTCTTACTGCACTACTCGTGTTGGTGAAGAATCGTTAACTTTCTTTTGAATATCTTTATCATCAACAATTAATAAGAACTCGCCACCTTGTACGTTGTTATCGTTGAAACTAGAGTAGTCTCGTAACGAAAATTAGCAGCTTGGGCATGATGAGAACCTTTACCTCGCAGTCGGACAGTGGTAATACACAGTTTGGTTACAGTTTTTATTGCCGTTGACACAACATACAGGAATAAAGCTTTAGGCCCACCTTGTTAAGTAACGCTTGCTTAGGTTGGACAAATTCGCAATTGATTTTCCCTGAATCTTAACGAGAGTGAGGAACTGCTTAAGCAACATCAGTTTTTTCTTCGGAAAACTGTCTGAGTGGTTGTCTTCCAGTGTCCACTAACTCTCATACAATTTTTTCCATTCCATAAGGCTGCCACTAAATTGCACCGCTCCGATTGTAGTTTGCAATGATGAAAGCAAATTTGCAGAAAAAAAGAGACTATGGGAATAGATGGACTATAACGCTTGACTAGCAGCAAACAACTGATAGAAAGAATAAACAGTCAGCAAACACTCTCTTTCCAATAATATTACTGTTACTTTCAGGTTCGATCCCGGAAAAAATACTTTCGGTCCAGCCCAGAGCATCAGGACTTTTGACTTCATCAACGGTCCATCAAATCGCATATTTTCACGCAAGTTCCTCATGCAGGTACCAACCTACTTCCGCTACTGCCGTCACGAGTCTATTCTTCAGGCGCATCTCCGAACTATAAAAGGGCGAAACCGAGAGCTCGAAATGGCACTACTTAAAAAATACGTTTAAGTGAGGATCATCCACTACTACAACACTTTGTTAGGGTGTTTTTTCTTTTGTTATTCGTATTATTATGGCGACGTTGGAAAATGAAATTTCATATCTAATGAGAATGTGATTCGTCTCATTTGTGATATGCAGCTGGGCGTAAAAACTGTGTCCACATAAACGAGTGAAAAACTAGTGCACAGAGTAAATGGTATACTACGATAGACTCTTGAGCTTTATGTTGGGTTGCTTACAACAGCTGCGTTGGCTATGAACTAATGCTAATGTTTCTTCTATATCCAGAAAATTTATACAAATTAACGAAATATTTAACATGTTAACACGGATTTATAGAAGGACGGTTGTCCAAGAAGCTGCGCTGGTAAAAAGGCCTCATAGGTTGTTGAACATCGATCGTAGGAAGACGTCATTGCTAACATACCCTGTATTTAGGCCTACGTATTAAATAGAGCATACTAAAAGAACGGTCAAAACGATTTTGATTCGGCGTTATGGATTTATATATATATATATAGTATCAAATAGATAACTAATGCTTCGAGAAATCTGAAATAGCCTTTGGCATAATATGCTTAGTTTAGAGGTTGTTATATGCAAAACAGACGAGTATCTAGCTTAAAGAATTGAGGTCAAGAATTTTCAAAAAAGTAAATATCTTTGCTTATTTCAGAAAAATAGTCGCTACTTGCGCCTCCGCTTTTGCTGTTGTACTAGATTCGAGTATCCTATCCGATATGGCGCGATCGAAACCCCGTAATGCGTTAAGTAAAATATTTTTAATAAATAAGAAGGTTTAACGGTATCTATCCCCTGTCTCAGGGGGTGCCTTAAAGTGAACTGAGTAGCCAAATGTTGTGGTTAAAATGTTACTAGAAGGATTGCCCTTTCTCCGGAATTAAACTCATGGGATTGTTTTGTGCACGCGTGACACTGTTACATCTAGCTGCAAAATGCTTTTTTGTACAACCAATCAATTTTGAATACGTCAGATCTTATAATTAGATCAGCGATTTACCCGACTGGATAGATCCCGTTTTAACGGAGCGATTTACACTTGTGCAAGTTTCTGTGGATCAACCGAATCAGTCTGAATTGCTAGGCATTGGTTTAATTTTACCTTTTGACCTAATTTGTGCAATCAAAGGAAAAAAATAACCATGACGAAGCACCTGCCCGATACAATGTAATACTGTTTTAGATGAGAGCTGCCAGAAAAAAAGAAAGCGAATGTAAGTTAGTTAATAAATAAAAAATGAAGTGCACTGAAACATGGTTAACATAAAGCATGTGACATAACATGTTCATTCATTTGTATTAACATCTTCGGAATTGTATTAATATTTGAAACTAAATTTTTAAGTCAAGAATCCATTGATTACTAAGTAGTCAGTTTAATTAGCTGGTTGAGATGTTACCGCTCACAAACGTATTTAGGAAGTGGTCTGCTCATATCATGGCTCTCTTTTTCCTTTAGACGTTTACCTCTCTTATTCATTGTCTGGGTTAGATCAGAATGTTGAACTTAGTTCCTTACTTCTTTTACCGATGAAATCCTTATATTTTCATAACCAAGCCTAACACGTATTCGCATTGAAACTATTGAGCTCTGTTCGCAAAGATAATCGGTGATATTGTAGCTATCGTGATATAGTTAGCGTTGTCTTCATCCTTCTTGGGACAGAACGCAGCTTTTGACCGAAATGACTGGAATAGTTTTTCCCTTGGCCCGTTGTTGCCCAAGAGTAATCCACAGCTTCTGGTTCTTGAGATTCGCAGAACACTTTTATGGATGTCATGTAATGAGCGCACTCAGCCACATAATAATGCACTCCAAGTATGATTCTTCGGCATTTTTATCATTATGGTAGCATTTTCTTTGTCATCTCAGCCATTACAAAGGTAAGCCAATTTGTTAACATCTCTCACAAGTCATTAGTCCGTTATTTATATACCAACAGACCACTTGACTATCTATTTATTCAGTTCTCTTGCTTATTATTAAATGCGTTATTTTCTAAGGCTCTTTTTGTCGTTTGATATTACAATTTGTATGATGATTTGGTTTTTATTGTTGATCTGTTCGGTTTTCAGTTCACCTCGCTTGACCAACAGTCATATAGAACATCAATTTACTCATGAATTGCGTGCACCGCATTTATCCATATGTCATCTATTAACTCAACTGAACTCCCAAAGACTCAGTTCTCATGGATTAAACACTTCCTTGGGCTTATAAGCCGTATTCAAATTTTACATTGAGGAGATATTTTAGTCAAGTACACGCCTCCTCACTCCTGCATTTCGCGCGTACATTCGTTTCTTTTTCATCCGTATGGCTTCACGACAAAGCTAGACGTAATAGACTTCAATGGAGAATATGAATAAAGTGGACCTTGTGTTCTCCTTAGGCACGCCCTCCTTTTAATAACAAAACACGGTTTACAGCCTCCTTAAGTTTTAAAGCGTTAACGTCGGTACCAGCGACGTCTAGGTACCTCGATTCCACAGAAAGCATGGTGAAGCAAAATGTACTCGCAGTCGCAGACCTTATATAAGTGTTTTATCTAAAAAAAATTATTAACCAAATCCGTGAACAGACAAACAGGCTAACGTGCCTTCAAAATCTATCTGGTAGTAAGGACAATAACGATAACTGTAATCGTTGTTAACTTGTGCCATTTAGAATACTTGAAATTAACGCTTGGTTGCGCGAACAGACACACTTAAGATGTGTAAAATAATAAAAAGCTTATGAATCAGAGCCTTTAAAGACTTTAAAAATATAAAACTTAAAAAACTAGACAACCCCGTAAGTGTTTCGAAACTTACTAACCATTATTGATTGATTTTCTTAGGTGCCCAGGAAAAGAACAGTTAAATGCATAGCGTTCCTTCTTAGCCATTCCATCGACCTACGTGCAGGTTTTCAAAAGTGACTTTATTAGAAGCCTCAAAATCAGGTCGAAATATCTAAAATCCTTTTAAATTGGACATCTTTGAACGTTCAGCTTATAAAGCTAAGCTTGCATGCCAATGGTCACCGCTACTAATTTTTATTTGATTGCCTTCATTAAAATTGATATCCAAATTATATGTATTTATCAGGCACTCACCCAAAGCAACGCTCAGAGTACACTGACTTCTTCTCAGCGTGATGCCATGGGCATTGATCTAGAGTTGCCCACGTCATTATTGCAGCTATAATAGGCTGACATCTGTCTTTGCTTATTTGATAGGTGTTATCATTGATAATAAACTATCTAGGCATACTGATATCACCAATTAGCGATGTAAATTAATTGCTTTCATGTCTGAAGTTCGTATATTGAATTACAATAGCATATCTAACGATTTGCTTTGTAAATCTAAGGAGTTCGTAATTTCACAAATAAGCGACTTTGCTTGTTGAGAAAAGGGGTCCTACATTAATTTTATGCGATTGCTTTAACGTTCGCACAAATTATGGAGGAAAAGCTACTCAGATATTTTCCACTAGAGAACAGGCTCCAAATTTCCAAATTAATGATTGAGCGTGATTTTGCTTAGAATTAAAAATCACTTTTTTTTAAAAATACAATTACAAAAATCGTCATGAGCCATCATTATACGCGAAGTTCGTATCGTAATCTAAGCGTCAATACACCATTATCCAATATCTTTGCACTGGACGAACCTCTACCAGAAACGCCCGGGGTCAACTGAAACCGACTGTTCATGCTGTTGCCAACCTCCGCACGGCCTCCAAAGAATCAGAAAAAAGCCCTTTATGCTTCAATACAAAAGATCTATAGAAATATCTCAAAGAAGCCGAAAACTCTTTAAAAAGGCGCATATATAATAGTACTGGTATCGTAACCCGGAATTTTTTTTGAAACAGCGCATATCACATTTAGGAAAACATCACGTCTACGCTTTACACCATGAAAGTTAAGCACTATCCTCTAAAACAACTTTGAGATAAATCATCAAGTAGTCTTCAGTTCTTGTCCGGAAAAAAATCCTAACCACTTGTGGAAGATTCAGATGATGAAGCAGCCTTTGGATAATCCGTCGCTCCAAAAACGGTACTAACCTAACACTAAATTTCCACAATTTGAGAACTACCGAAAGCAGAACTTTTGGAGAATTTGACGGCCTAGACTGAAGTATATTTTGAACTGCCTCTTCAAGGAAGAACTCAACAAATTTAGGTGTATTCATACCACGTCGCGTTATGAATTTAGAGAAGGAAATAGTGGAAATTACTTGTCATTTGATTAGGTTTCGAACTAAGAAAGTGTACAGCAGTCACGTTAAATATGCGAATCGGTTAGAGATCCGCCTGTTGGAAAAAAAATCCTTCTTGGGATCTGTTTTCATTTTGAAGCAGCTTATAAGCATCTTTTGGCCGAATTTTAAACACAGCATATTTGCTTGAGATCTCTTACCAAAAAAGCAACATTTCTCTATCAATAGCATGCCTCACGTGAAAGCCACTTCCTCCTAATTGAGGATTATCTGGATAAAAGATAGCACCTTTCCAATTAAGAGATAAATTATTAATGTTATTATCTTTATTCATACAATAGGCTGGATATCGCTCTTGATGAACGGTACCTAACCAGTGACTGTAATGGTACAATATCTTTGATGTGTATATAGAGTAAACCGAGGCGGAATACGTTAATGACCATAGGTATAGATTTATATACAATAGCTTTTTTTATATTTCCTAGCGATTTTCGAATGTCTACATGCATTTCACACTTTGCTAATCATCTCGCTCAGGATATTTTCGCTGAGGCCTAAAATTGTTCGTTCCGTATCTCGGTCTTAGAAAATCGGTTTTACTGACAACGTGTTTTTGTCAGCAAAAACGATTTTTTTTACATGCGCTTACAGATTAAATACGCATGACCTTTCGTAACGGAGTACTTCTATGACTCGTTAATTAAATACGATCGAGAAATTAATCATAATAGTTTTAATAACTGCTATTATAAAATTACCAATTGATAATTAATTCTACATAATAGACGAATTTCTATTTGACAATTACTAATTTTTAATTCTTTCACATGATGAGTATATACAACAAGTACCATAGACAGACGTTCCCGTAAAAAATTAGACACAATGCTAGCACACACTTGGCTCCGCGCTGCATAACTCATACATGTATTTCGTGTCACATAAAAATAGGGTCTTCCTCGTGAGGCTGTATTAGCAAAATATAGTAGTAATTAGAATCAGTATCATATGAGGGAAAATAGGTTTTTCACACGTTCTGTATTCATTACTTCAATACACTTATGCGAATCCAAACACACACTTGTAGCTGGGCAACTTAGGCATACACAGGACAAATTCTAATTTTGAGATCCGTGGCTGGGCTGTCATGCTACCATTTAACTAAAACACAATCATAGTTAATAATAATCACAATTCCCTATACACTATAACCTGATGCCTTCGAGAAATAGGTGCAGGCCAAAGTTTCACAGCAGTCACTTTTACGATAATCACTTTCTACCCGCGATTTGTCATCAGACAGCTATAAAATTTATACCTATCCCCCTAGAAACACCCTACTATTTCCTATCAATTTCTCGAATATATCAAAACCCCCAAAACTTGCTCACGCGTGGTGCCTAACTTTTCCACCACGGTACTAATACAAGGCTGGGCTATTACTGTCGGAAATCACCCGCGATTAATGTTGGCGGGAATAAAGCTAATTCTCTTCTTTCGTAACAAATTTACCAATAGAAAACGGGCTTAGCTTATATATTATCGTGTGCGATTGTTTCGGCGGGTTCTAGTGCCCGCTCTGTTTTTGGCCCGCGCATTATGTTTAGTCGTAGATCATTCTTCTGTCACTTGAACCTTTTACAAAGGATGAAAGGTTTAAAGTATACACATGTGACGGGAGTTTCTTCCATTTCATCCCGCACTGCGATCTTTTTCAGAAGCCATCCATCTCATCATCAGAGACAATTATTCTACACAGAAATACATGGAGCAGATTATGGTCTATGTGTGAGGGAGTGCACGGAGGCTTCCATGAGCTTCATATATCCATGTTATCATTGCTGCTGTTATTGTTGTTGTTATTGTTATCTCCACTCGGGAACTGGGCGTCAGTCGAATTTTCTTCACCTATTGTCGTTTGCTGTTGCTGCCGTCTGCTTGGTGCCGATGAAGACGACCCATTGGGTCCGGCAAGATCCGCTGAGTCTTGACTGAACTCAGAAAACCCAGTCAGTGACTCATCGATGACACCTAAGTTCAGTAATAGAAATCAAAAAGATAAAAGGAAATTCAAAATATCAGTATAAAACATTACTTTAAATAAACAAACCTTGAGATCAGCAAGCGAGAAAAGTATATCTGGTGAGGCTTGTGAATGCATAATATGCTTAACATGTATCAACTAACATCTATTGTTGCTAATATTGTACGCATATCAAGTACGCTAAGACATATAGTACTACTCATTTATTTAGAAGACCATAAATGTTAAGACATCTGAACAAAAAAGTATTGTGTAAATTATTTCTGTTGCTAGACTGTTTATTTTCCTTTACCGTTTTTTTTTACTTTGACAGGTGAAGAAGGCGAAAAAATATGTTGATTGTAATAACTTGGTAATCACACAAATAGAAATACTTTGCTAAGGCTCTCGCTGGTAGTGTGTGCACACGGGATAGTATTCAGGTTACTGAAAATATACCTTCAACTAAAGCAGAACAGATTTTAAAATGCTCCATAGGGTCAACAGCTTTTAAACCATTATAGATGTTTTTGGTATTCTGGAATGATCCTTCATAGGCATATTCTATGGTAACAGTAACGCTTTTGTAGGTTATATTGTTCAAATTTATCAGAAACTTTCGATTCGAACCTGTGGCCACATGTTTGGCATGCTGGAAAGTTGTATAATGGTAGAAAATTTCCGAAGTCAAAAACTGCACTTCTATCAATCACTGTGCGCTACTCAAGGCCATGAAGCCTTGCTGGAACTAAGTTCATTCATAAAACTCCAGGAGAAAGTTAACAGAAGTGTCAATACAATACATTCCCACTTTTTAACCCACCGTTATTATTGGCCTTTAATGAAGAAGCAGCGTTTTTGTCCGCCTGATTTTTGTTGTTTCCGTTCTCCTTGTCATCTGTCCCACCCCCACTTGAACCACTGCCCGCACCGCCTCCTGATGGCGTTTCTGCTTCTGGTGTCGGTGCGTTGCTGTTGCTGTTTTCCTTGTGACTATTATTACTGTCTTTATTGTCCTGAGCGTCTGAACCAGCTTTTTTCGGTTTGGTCGCGTCGCTTTTGACAGGCACCCATTTATAAACCTTCATCGTCGTTTCGCCAATTGTTAGCCATCGTTTTTCCCTGCAAACGAAATAAAACACGAACTACCACTAAGAATCGTTTGCATAAAGATTCGCAGATTGAAGCACGGGGTGCCGATTTCTGATTCTTGATGCGAATAGGTGCTTCCGAAACGACAAAAAAAGCAATTTTATGTTAATACCTACGCATAATAGGCATTTAATCGACATAAGTTATAAAATAAATGTTTGCTATTTAATATTTATACTGGTAATTTGGGTATACGATACATATTGTGTGTTTTAAACTTTCTTTCTTGCAACGTGCAGTGTGATCAGAACCATTAGTTGAGTGTTTAAAATCTCTAAAACATAGAGGCTTTACTTATCAAGTATGGTGAATGCGTTAAGTCCAGATGCGTATATTGAAACAAATGCAAGGCTTTTATTGGTCAAGTTTAGACATTTCTACAGTAGTAGGAATATCTGTGTAGCTGAGGCATATTTTTCGCCGCAAACAAAGGAAGAAGCGGTGATAATGTGAGTTTACATAAGGAAGGAAGTTCCTATCGTTGTACAACAGATTTTGAAAGTTCTAAAAATCAGATACTGAAATTAGGCACCCTTCACGATAGAAGACCCTTTTTCCTATCCCGCGCACAAGTTTCCGCTAGTGTGCAAATCTGTTGCAGAAAATGTGCCGTTTTTAACTATTGTAAGAACTTATTTTGATGATGAATAAAAAAACAATGTTTGATTTTGTTCACAACGGCGGATTTTCTAAAAGTCAGGCAATTTTAAAGCACTTTTAGATGCTCTCCCGTTGCAGTATTCGGTGACAGTGCACGTGAAACGATTCGTGAATTTCACAGCTCCACAACGTTTGTTATATATTGCCTCTGCGGCTAATCACGCACACTAGCTGGAAATACGTGCAGTTTAATGGATGACTTTAAACTGTATAGTACATCTAGATTCAACGTGTATTTAAGTAGTGAATGTTATTATCTCAAGTCAAATCTATTACATCTAGTACAAAAATGAATAAAAGGTAAATTCAACACAAACAATTTCAAGTTTGAAGATCAGACCTCGTACCAGCAACCTGGTTATAGCAGTGTCCTCGTCACTTCAGCACAGTTCTTCGATGTCAACGTACCTGGCTAAGCATCTACACGCATATGGAGTGGACAGTTCACAATCATAGTTGTTTAATGATAACAAAATTAATAGGCAGGCAGAGAGACCGTTCGTTTAGTTCTGAAATCTATGCCGGGTATGGATGTTTTGCCTAGCGTTCCCTTAAGCCTGGTAAAAGTACGTGCTCTGCTACACACATCAACGACTTTTTCTCAAAGAGTCTCATGAAAGCACGTTTGCCAATTACGTACCATTTGCGGACTTTGTCGACGCTCTGCATAACACGTTTAACATCATCCTTAGCGCGACTGCGGGTCTCTGCCACACGGCGGGAGCCCGATCGGGAAGATTGCCTACTCGACTCCAGTTTGGCAGACTTCTAGCGTTTTCGCTATTGAAGCTTAGCCCTATGTAGCCGATGTCAAAGGCGCAGCTCGCAACGTACTATCCCTTTCGAAATGCCACTGGCATGAGCACATACACAATTTGTTGACACCAAATAACTACGATACTATGCAGGGAATAGAGAACAAGCTGCTAGTCTTTCATTGCGTGCTCCGAACCGCAACCGGACACCATCTACTACATGTAATGTATGCGGATATAACCAGACAGAGCTCGATTTCAGTGCATGGATACAATAAAAACAAGAGACTGCCGAACTGCCCTGTTGCGTTTGTTTACTACGCCAATGGGTCTGCGAACAGTTTCCGCCGATTAACTTTAAGGCGCGGAACTCTTTGTGTGTGCCCCGGGAAAAATATGGTATATTTGCTAAGAATGCTAGATTAATGAATTAATTAGACCTGTTCGTCTTTAATCTTTAAAATGTTACGAAAAATATATAGAGAGTAAGGCATGTCTGTTAAAGTGAATTTTAATTTTGCCTTGTACGGGTGTAATTCCAAAGTTCATTGACACTAAAAAACTAAAATGGCTATTAAAAAATAGTTTTCAAATTGACACTGAAAACATTGAAAAAGTTCCGGCCTATGTTTATCAAAGCTTCACCTGTATACACAAGGGATTATAAGGCACAGTCCTTGTCGCTACGGGGGTAAAAATCTATATATGAGTAAATGAAAGGTACGATAAACCTTGTTGAAACTGTAGGGATTCGTTAACGGTTGAGCAATTGAATTGCGTAACCACTGTTGGAAAGACCCCAGTCTATCGTCGTCCATTTAATTATCACATCGTTGCCTTTGTAATCCTGTTGAAAATGATAGGGACGGCTGCTTAGTTTTGAACTGCTTGGAGCCTAAGAGCGTGTGAAAAAGGGTGAGTCTTTGTGGATAATAAATGAATTAACTTTGATTCGACATATAAACGTCAGTGGCTCATTACATGTCATAAGTCGCCAGGGAAAGAACTACAAATTCATTCTATATACATATATATATACACACAGATAGCAGATCGTATAGCTGGTCAAAAAGTGCTCTTCTGCGAAAATTAATACTAAACTTAGCTCATTGATAATGGAGAGAAGAATTTACTACATACATTGTGTGCGTACCCGTGAGTAAATAGAGAAGGGTCGCATAGTTAAGGCGAATCCGTTAAGGGTTGCTCTGAGTGCTTCCGCAATGTAAATTTCGTTCCCACTTTTGTCTGGTGTGTTTAATATGGATCTGCGTTTCGCTAAAATGTTAGCTTCGGTCGTCCAACAGAGTTCGACGTTCAATTGTCCCTGACCGTCATGTCGAACGACCGCACCCGTTTGTTTATCGTGAGTAATCTACGAAGCTAATCTGTAAATTACGTACGACCAGTTTTTTTGATTATTCAATTACAAGTGGATGCGGTAGGGCCTAAGTTGAGTCATGTCTAGGTTGAAACGTGTGATGCAGCCGATGACAGTTGTGGATCGAAAGTTAGCTATTAATGTAATGACTTTCAGGAAACATTTATAAAGTTATTATTATATTTTATTATTAGTTAATGTGGTAGAAATGGTGATTTTTTGTAATTTTGTATCATGTGATTACGCTTAAGTTTTTGATTAAGTCGAATGTTTATTCTGCGTTCTTCGGCTGTTCCTAAGAAAAATTGTCTTTCGCAAAAAGCGAGTGAATATGAGAAATTAGACCTATCAAACATTTTTTTGTTTGTCAAGGATTTTTGTAAAATCTGACGTAAATGTAGGGCATTCATGATTTTAATCCCTACAACAATCTGCTTTTGTTCAATGCTGCAATTTTTCTTGTAACGTGAACACGATAGATACAGCGGTGTTTGTCTACCGGGAGAGGTTTTCTACTAAGAACAATTTAAGCAAAACTCAATAATGACTTCCAGGGTGTTTCTTCGATGCTATC
>NW_019213161.1:72716-84543 GCF_002532875.2 Varroa jacobsoni | reverse complement strand
AAGTCTGATTTATTGTCTATATATAGACTATATGGAAAAAAAACGAACAGAATTCGTAGAGTCCGCTCGTCTTGCTAAATAAAAGGTAATCTGAGTATATGCAGGGGTTGTAGTGACGAAATGGTTTTTAACAGGATATAGTTCGGGAACCTGGAACACAACCCGATTCAAAAGATCGGAATTGGGCGCTTTAATAATTTCATGGCGAAGGAAAGGTCCGAATACTTTCATTGAAGTTGTTTCCAAGGTGCCATCCTTTCTTGGGAAGCACCAAGCAATTCTTAAATTTCCGTCCCTAATACAAGGAAACTTTAGATCTCTGTACTTATAGCCTATTTCGCGAAGCTAATTACATCCCATTCACAAACGGTGCCAAATGTGGTGCTCCTCTATGAGACACTATGTCCAGGCTGCAGGATGACAATGAGTCAGGAACTTCCAAAAGCTCTGACCAAGTTTGGAAGTGACATTTTTGTCAGGTACGTCGCCGCGTCATTCAGTTGTGTCATTGGTATATCATTCATTCTAGAATTATGGAACATACTTAAGAACTCCAGATTGCGTTACCGTCATTAACGTATGAAGTTGACCGTCCTAGCAAACTGTTCTTTCCACCAATTATCCTGTACAGCTTGAACAATTAACCTCCCTTAATTTTTCTGTTTGAAAAGTTATCGTATTGAGCAGACCTTTTTGACGAATTGGTACATTAGAGGTGCCTTTGTAAGTGGTGTAGAAGAGCTTTTACAGAACCTTGTGCTCTGCGTAGTTGGTATTAAAAGTATCCATCGTCTAAGTAGGAAAGCGTCCACATCAAAGCATCTTATGATCAGCTGACTTGGAGTAACCTTTATGCTCATTGCTCCAAAATGTAGTCTTGTACCGTATGGATTTGCTGACATGAAAATTGGACCGAACGGCAGTGTGAACTTCTATTGCCACCATGGTCCTGACGAGTGTATTGGAAACGCATGGCATGCATGTAGTCACTTCTACATGAGCCCGAAGGTAAGTAAAACCCTTTTGATGCACACTATCAATTTTGGCCTATTAAATACCATGTATTTTCAGTAAGGCGTCTTTATTATTTAGATCTAAACCTTGATATATATCGTCTTTTTGCTTTCTTTGCTTTTCTTTTTGCTTTATTTCTCAAACTCACTAGGTTTTCTAGCCGTCGGGTACTGTGTATTTTAGGTTTTACCACTTCATTCTATATATTATTGGAGACCATTCACATAAGGAGCGTTAATTTTTTTGGCATGATTAAAACAGAGTACAAAATGTCGTCAGCTGTTTCATTTTCCATAAATGTAATGCAATTGGCGAAATGTTCCGTTGAGAATTTCCCAGTCGTCGAAAGCTTCTAAGTATATAATGTTTTTTTTTGGGATGGGGGGAATCTGTACGATTATGGCTGAGCTTGATTCCGTCCATCATATATGAAACTAACGCTGTCAGACGATTTGGGCCTCTTTGACCCATTCGATTAGGTTCTAGTCACTGGACGGATTCAAGGTAGACGTACTATAGTCATATAGGCTATATATATTGAGGCACCTTAAGTGAATTATACTAGAGAATCTTAAAGCTCTATAGAAATAACATAAGCAAATATTTTAGTTACTTAAATTTTATATACTCTTTAGAGCATCGTTACGTCCTGAACAACGAAAATTATGTTTCAGGAGCGCCTTGAGTATGTAATATGTACCATGACGGGTTACAGGATGCAACTGCCGCGTGCCTTAAAGAAGGTAGGAAGCACATTACACTGTTAAAACTATTACAACGACTATTCCCTATTAAATATCATCATAAAATAGTAGATCAGGAATATATACATGCAGTTGTAATTTTATCTTAATTATACAGTGTACAAGTCCAGGGATGGCGGCTCAACTGGAAAAATGCGCCAAAGGTCCACAGGGAATAGCACTTGTTAAACTGATGGCAGACATTAGTCAAATGGCGGGTGCCATCGTAAGTCCGAATGATAGCGTTGTTCCATGGGTGCCCTACTTCTTCATCGATGGGGTACGTTTTTATGCGAACAATTATTAAGATTTTGCCACTGATGTCATCATTGATGAGGTTGTAAATTGCTAGATCATCTATTAGGTAAGCAGGTGGTGCATATTATAATGAAATTAGCTGCAGCATATTTGCTAGCCCAGCCCACCAAATCGACTATCCCCTGTGCCAAGTTTTCGTAAACCCGAACAAGCTACTCGCACAGAGTACCCGAACACTTAGTCCCCACAATGATCGTTCGATAATTTATTGTAAATAATAATAAACACGTTTTTATTGTATTGTATTATTATTATTTTATCTCGGTTCTGCGTTGCAATTTGCAGCGTCCGGACAACGACTCTCACAATACCAAGAGTTTGACAGAGCTCATATGCGAGAAAGCTACAAACAAACCTCAACAGTGCCTGGACACGAAAACTCGACGCTGAATTTGGCAACGCTAACATAAAGCAAGATTATCAAAATAAAATAACACAATGAAACGTATAGTGGCGGTAAATTTAGGCATTTTTTCACACTAAACACGTTCGAGGTTAATCGTTTGTCTAAAGGTTCCATTCCGTATGGACGTGTTGCCGCTTACAACGGTAAGCAATAATGAACGAATATATTGATTTATGTATATTTTTTTCATTCTCCACGGAGGCGATGAACTACATTTTCTTAAGTTCAGAACCATTTTATAGTCATACCCTTCAGATCTGTTCATCCGTATGTGACAGCATTCGACTTTTGTCCTGACGCTGTTTCTACAGATGTCTCGTGTCGAAAAAATCGATATTAATTTTACGTCTTGTCCTTAAACATCTGGATTATTCCCCGAAATATAGATCAATGTCGACCTTCTAGTATTTAAAGTGCAGGTTTCTTAAGACATATTTGAATTGGAATCTTCCTTTGTGCGGAAGGCTAATTAAATTTACAGTAGGACAATAGAACTGTCTGCAGTATATAAAATTTAAGAACAATCTAGATCCTGTTTTCCCTTTCTATTTAAAAAAAATGCGGATTTTTTTTGCCGCCATAGTATTTCGAAATGAGTCTTTGGTTTAAAGTGAAGCATTTGGAGCAAGAATAGATGCGGCGCGATGGAAATTCGAGCCTGACTCTGCGACTTGCCGAACCATTACTAGAACCATTGATCTACAGTGCCGACTTCTATTTAGGTATTTATTCAGATTTCAAGTTGATGTACTAGTTATGAATTGCCATTTAAAAATAATGGGATAATTTTCGTTGCAATAACAGTGCTATGAATAGTAGCACGTATGTGAAAAGAGCCTCTCTGATACCAAAAATATCTGTAAATTAGATAGTATATAATACATGTAGTTCGTATAATATGCAGCTCCCTCTGGTACACCAAGAAGAAAAGCCTGCACTAAATAGAAAAAGCTAGAACTAAACAGATCGGAGTCCATTCAACGTGGGATTTCTCACCTACGTGTAAACCGTAAATGAACTATATTCTCCTTCGTGCCGTCTGGTGATCCGCCCTGTATGTATTTACATATGCAACAAGCGTTTGACCTTCAGGTTCAATCAACCATGAAAGTGAACATGTCACATGTGTTTGCTACTAGCCTTCTGTTTGCTGTGTATAAATGCCAAATGCCGAAAGACATAGGGAGTTCGTCCACTTATTTCCGCCGAATTATTTCTATTTATGTTTATTATAATAAGCTTGTTTCGATCCGTCTCGTCGACTGAGCCGTTATTCTGTGGGCGGCGATCAGCCGGATAGAGTAGCCCACAGAAGCGGATTGAATCTAATTCCGACGCCGACTCAATAAGCTAGAAGTTCTGCATGCATACGAGAGCGCTCGGTGGTCACGAATGAATTACACCTTGGCTCATGCATGCAATAACCACTAAGCGATGCTCACTATTGAAACTGAAAGTTTCAGTTGATTCCGCCAGCACTCACAGTGCGCTACTTACTGCTTTTGGCAAGAACAAACGAAACAAGCCATAGCTATAGAAAATTAGGAAATCGACATATTGGAATGCATTTCTTTGCATCCTTTTGGAAAGCTCGATAACTAGCTGGGTCCAGAAATAAAAAAAAAAACATGTTAAAAATATGTAAAATAAAATGCTAGCGTTCGATAGCATTAAACGGAGCTGTCATGATATTTACTGTGGAAGATAGCGCATATCTATTTCAGTAGAGGAATTAAATGATTGAAAACAACTAAACATTGACTAGTTGATCCTTTGACAGTGGAAGGCGAGACATTAGAAATCTGATTAAGCCATTATGTGGACATACTGACGGACAGGGACACGGCCAACTTGATTGGAGCTCTCCTAGCATAAAAAGTGTGTCCTAACTTACATGTAGTTTTCGGCCACGCACAGCAGGCTCTACACTTATATGTTTCGAGTTTGACGTCCGGTATCGTTTTTGGGCATTTTATCAGGCACTCTGCCATCAAGAAGGAAGGTGATATTTGTAATTATAAAACTCGTTGTTTGTCCCAGCAAGGTTAACGTGCTTTCCTAATATTCTAGACGAACGCGTTGCATGATTAGTTGATCTATCCTTTTTGACGGAAGAAAGTATTATTACGATAAGCTATGACCAATAAACACTGACGTCTGCTAATTCTGGGATTTATTAGGCGAATAAGTTGTTTTCACAATGTCTTGCAGTTGACATTGATCCAGCGGTAATACGAATGACTTGCTTCCCCATATCATCGAACGGTACCTCGAAAGCAACTTTTTTTACGTTGCTGATAATTTTTGGTTTTAAGATGTACAGCTAAGCAACACGCGAGCTTTACCTAAAGGCTATATTGTTGGTCTCACTGTGTCCTACCTTGTTTACCAAAGCTTATTCGAATTCGATTTACGTATCTAGACGAGGCTAAATCTGACCGAGAGCTCGTTCTCACGACTTTCCATACCTATTTACTAACGCTAGCTACTGGTCTACTTAGCCATTGGTTCAATGCTAAACCTAGCATGAGCAGAATTATAAGCCACTGAGATCCAGCAAGAGAATGTTGGATGTTTGTCCAACCTAATACTTCAACGGGTTGAATTGACGATATTCATAGCTGCATTAAACATGTGTGGGATCGATAAGTTATTATTTCTGAAAGTTATTGTTTCAGAAATAAGTTGATATTGCAATGTGTTACAGTTTTGCATAATTCGTCATCTACGCGACTCTCGGTGCAAGCGAATATATTAGTTAGCATCTTCTTTAGTACGCAGAAAAATAATCAACATCTCAGTTATTCAAGTACGAGATATAGGTATAGAAAGCGTATATTATTGCTAAAAATAAAAGCTGTTTTGTCTATTTTGTGGTCATTCCGTTTATTTATTATTCCCTATTCTTCATTGAATACAAACGCCTCGTTATTAGAAGCCACGTGTTGTAATACTATCATCTGTAATAGTCTTTGTGTCAGTGTGTGTGTCTTCAATTAAGGATAATGACTTAAAGCATGCATTTTATTCGATTTCGCAAAGGTCTAGGAAAACTTCTCATTCTTTAGATGATTCCCTTTAAACGGTTCCAGATATAACAGTAGCGTAAGAATTTATGCTAAGTTTTGTAAATATTGGTTTAATTTAACCTACTATCGTTTAATGCGGCCAATATTGCACAAGACGCCCTATTTATTGGACGACATTTAAGCAACAGAGTTAGTTAAGCAATAATATATGACTGGCTATTTCGTCAGCTAATGCTTAGTCGTATCGAGCACAAATTGATACACCTAATGCCTCTTTAACTACCACTCAGCCAAATAAATTATTTTTGTTATTTATAATAGTAGTATAATAGCTATACCCGCCATTGCTCTCGTCACTTACTCTCGCTTTTTATATGCCTATCTATAATTGTTTACAATAGAGAGACTGCATCACGACTCACCTGAAGAATGTATATTCAAAAGTATGTACAAAGAACAATTTCATTTCACCGAAAATCAACAGTCATTTGCAACCTCAGCGAACGTCCCCATTGAACAAAATGTAAGAAGGTACAATGGAAAGTTCACAATTTTAGAACATACATGTTCTTATATCTTGTTAAAAGGAAATAATTGTATGACAAATTATGACGGCAACAATTATATTCGTGTAACAGTTTGGCCTAAACTGCAATCTGTATTTAATTGATGTTAATAGGCTACTATTCAACAGTTAGACACTCGCAGTTCACTAAAAGGGCACCGTATTTCACGTGATTTTTGCCTAATTGTTTTCCAGTGTATTGCACCTTCTTAAATTCTAGAGAATAGAAAAACAAAGCTTAGTAAAAATTAAAACATTAGGGTCTCCAATCTGGCCTATCACCTTCCGGCACCTCGCGACGTCGACAGAGCAGTTTCAGTGAGTGATTTACCGTTTGCCGAGCGGTTTGCTGCATGAACCAGTACGGCCGACGGACTAAGGCCTAGGAGAGGGAGGTGGTTCTTACAACTCGTCGTGTTTCGGGCCAGAAAATTCGGCGTGAGAGATAACTCCATCCTTGTCGGTATCTTCATGATCGAAAATGTCCTCGACCATCTTTTCGGTATCTGGCAGCTCTTTGATACCGGCTGCTTGCGCGGCAGGCAACTGAGCCTGTAGCAACAGGGCAAATGAAAAGGCATCATCCAATTAACAAGTTACGAGACACTTGTCAGAATTTGCTACAAATGACAATGATTTCGCCCATGTCGTAAAGAATACGGAACTTCACAAATGGCTATAAGTAAGCATAAATCATATAATTTGTATCGTGATTACCAAGTGCAATTATTATGTTACCTTAAGGTAAGTCACGACCTCTTCCCGGGATAGCTGATTGTCCTTGTTGGCATCGATCTCTTTGAAGATATTTGTGGTTTTCGGGCCATCATCAATTTTTAAAAGTTCGACCTAAACGGCAGACATGTAAAAATTTCTACATATAAAAAAATTGCTATTAAATAAAATACTCATACCTAAGCTACTAATCTGTTCGCATAAACGAATTACAAAAGACGAGACTTTTTTCATGTATATATTGTAGATGGAATAATTACCCGCTATGTAGCCAAAGACATTTTGTAAAGGCAAATACATTAAAGACTGAACCAACTATGGACTGGAACCCCTTTTACGCGATGTTTTTGCGCATTCACTTCCAGTAGAATACTATCGCTCTGTCGATGCATCGGCAATTTTATTTATGCTATTTACACTCAATTAGTTCTTAACTTCTCGGCTGTATGCATATCTATAAAAGAGTATTTTGCTCACCTCGAAGATGAGCGTAGCTCCGGGTGGAATCTTTTCTCCAGCTCCACGATCTCCATAACCTAGGTTGGCGGGAATTGTAAGTTTACGTTTCTCTCCAACACACATTCCTTCCAAGCCCTGGTCCCACCCTGAAAGGAAAGTTAGCGCGTAGGTCTGAAATCATGATAACTAGTCGTTAATAATAAAAATTTAAAACGCAGCGCTGTGCGCGCTACAGATCAAACGTCCTCGAAGGACCACTGCGGAAAATTGCCCTCGCTGCGCCCCATCATCTGGTTAATATGAGAACTAAAGATACAGTAATTCATTAGTTAAATACTTCGTTTTTGTAATTAATAAAAAAAAATATTGTATCCACACGACGCATTACATTCGGTATAATAAGGAATACAAGACGGCAAAATGGCCACTGAATGTGTCAGAAGCGAAAAGTAACCTACGTTTGTATATAAGCTACCTTAGAAAGGTTTGCCACACCTCCTATTGACACTTTTCCTGTCCCAATTGAATATCATACACACTAACAGTTGAAAGAGATTAATCATATTATAAATATTCGGTTCTGGATCTTAACCGAAATTGGCAACAATCCGTTTACAACAGCCGTGATTTAAAGTACATAAAATTACGTTGTAACTGCCGATTTCTCCCGGTATTTTACAGAATATGCTGTCTTACATATAAAGCGAGCAACACAAAATTTTGGATGGGCTTCTTGCACAAGGCTATGTTGTACTAATACACGTAAAAATAGTAGTTTATCATAGAAGTACTCGTCGTGTTACAATCTCAAGTTTACTAATAGGAAAGCGCTCCCTATGTAGCATGAAGGAGTCGAGAGCCTATCGATGCTTGTTTGATCTAGGCTACAGCCTAGGCCCAGTATTTCTATCAACGATTAAGCCGTAATTGGGACATATAGTAGGAACTATAGCAAATATAATTTAAAACTTTCAATTAAAGGACGTTTTGTAACTTAATAGTCGTCTACATGTACTGCCAGAATCTAAGTTCGTTTCTAAACTCCGTCGAGTAATAGACTACCAAGTGGTCGACTACGGTATAAGAGTCGGTCGCGCATAGCAAAATGCAGTTTAATGTTTTGCTTTGGCTCACGCTAATTTTTGATATTCTACATAATAGTCTACGTAAGATTGCTTATTGTTTATAGCTATACAGCAGCTATACACAAATCACTTAGGCACGTCTATACGACACGCAGGGAACGTTTACACGTACCTTTAATAACCTGCCCAACGCCAAGCTGAAACTGAAAGGGTTCTCCGCGGTCAAGTGAGGAATCGAATTTACTTCCGTCCTTCTCCAGGGTACCAACGTAGTGCATCGAAAGCAGGTCACCCTTTTTTGACTTGACGTTGCAATTGTCGGCAATTTTGAGTGTCTCAATCTTTAAGTCGTCAGCTGCGATGAGTACTGCCATCAGGCCAAGGGCAAAAATCATACGAGGTTTCGACATCTTCAGATCAATAGCTTGCTAGCTCTTTATTGCGCGCAAAACGATCTACAGAGAAAATGAACATTATATTTCAAACATATTCGAACACAACATTTAATGTCTTATGATACAACACAGACAATTTGTAAGCAAAATGCCTTTTAATTCTAACAAAACGACAGAAACAAGCCAACCAATGCTCTGTTTTATCCTGTTTAATGTAAATGGTGAATGCTTTGTTATCAATAAATATACATCCTGTAATGCAAAATATTTCATACTGTCTGCATACTAAATCGAACAAACTTTAACGGCGGTTCACTATACAAATTTCAAATCAGCTTCTCTAGCCGTAGATCTCTCACCGTTTAATATTGTACTTAGTTATTACACTAATCTGAGACGATTATAGAAGTATCTATTCTGGATTGAATCAAGTGTTTCAATGGAGTTCACATGGAATCTCTACTTGTTAGCAACCTAAAAACTGAGTCCACGGGAAACCGCTATGAGTAGCTGGCCTTTGTCTAATGTTCTATGATTCGATTGAGCGTAGAACTTCTCCACAAACCTCATACCGTTCTTACGAAGAGGCCACCAAGAGACTTGCCTGTTTCCTTGCCAATCTGGACCTAAACACTAACGGCCCTATTGCTCAATAGCTAAAGAGTGCAGCGACCGTCAGCTGGGCCGCCATGCCACCACATACACACACTTCGGAACTTTCCTGAGGGCAACTTCGAACGCAACTACTAACTACCGGTTCTTGCTACATCTAATTCTGTAGCTGCTCCGAAAAGTGCTCTATTTTTTAAGAATGCGATAATCGTTCTCCTGCACACCCTACCTGCATCTGCTGCTGCTACTGTTACTATTACTGCTGTTTCGACGATCAACGACGGACGCCAACGAGTGCCAGTGTTGCCGAGCACCATAGACACTAAAACAGTCGCCACCACTGTCCTTGTTATTGCAGCTGCTAGATAAAATCGTCTTTTCTCGTAATGCCACGCCACCATTAAGAGAACAATGACGTTGATGTAACAGGTCGAGCCACAACTGACACGTGGATTTCAACATAGAACTGTGACGGCGAGGGGGAAAGCAGCAGATGCTGCTGGCCGACGTGGATTGGACGTTCCTTTTCACTCAGCGCTAACCGCTAGTCACGGCATCAGCAGCAGTAAGTCCCGAAGTCTTTTCGTTAGGCAGATGACGCTGTGGCGGCTGTGGGCTTTGCGAACGACACAGTAAAAGATGGATGAACGAATACCGTAACCCATTATCAAAATATGAACGACTACGGTTGCTGCTGTATATTATTGCAGATGCGCTTGTGGTGAAAACAGCACGAGGCGTGAGAACTACTTGTCGTCATTAACAACGATAACATTTTGGGTTGACTTCAGTTTAACTAGAACCGTGCGTTCGGACAAGATGGTCATAACGGTTATGGTAGAGATGCGAGTGAGAGTGAGTGAGAAAAAGGGAAAGCATTTAAGTAGTTTGGACATTCTGCAAGTTCAATGAAGTCGAAAAGGGCGAAGAAAGATAGGCAAAATATAAGCATCGACAATTAGCGGGACTTGGAGCTAATATTATGATGCATATTATAATCGGAATAAATTAAGCACAACGCCTTACTTTGATGCAAATCCTGAGCTTCAGCTATGTCTCACGTACAACGCTAATCAATAGTTAGGCGAAAGCAATGGGTTGGAAAAGCCGTTGCATGGTCGTGAAATATCTACGGAGTAGAAAATAACACTTATAAAAGTGAACAACTCTTTCAAGCGAAACACTATTCATACGATGTATGATAAGCTGTAGATTCTAAAAATTTAGATCTTTCATTTTGATTTGTTTACTAAAAGCTGCTTCAGAGCGCAGACACTGTTTCATCAAACAGCTCAAACTGATTTGATGATATAGGTTCATCGTTTTGACTAGACTGCCTTAATTCGTCTAGCGAACACATTTACGAACTGAGTTAATTATTTGGATTGAGGAATGACTTATTCTATGTGATATTTCAACCACCCGAGGTGCTAGCAGTCATTTCGCTCTGTGAAAGGTCATTTCTATGAAGCAGAAATCCCCCACTGCGGCAGTAAACAGTTTCTTCTCAAACGGTAAGGTGGAGCAAAAAGTACCGAAGATACTGATAAAAAAAATTGCCAAGGATTCAATTAAAGCAAGACGGATTCAACAATTAGATGGCAAACTCGTTTTTTGATATGATATAAGAAAAATATGTTTCAGCCACGCGCAACGTCGTCGATGCAATAGCGTTTTGAGGGATGCGAACTATCAGCTATTTACATTGAGTCAAACGACTGGGTTGTTTGTTCAGATCAATATTATAATGGATGAAATTTCGTGCGTTTATGACAGTTAACTAATTCAATAATGAAGCTACAAATCTACCCTACGGTTAGCTTTAAGCAATAGCTTTCATATACACCTTTGATGATTATATATATGTATATTTTTGTTAAAAGAACTTACCTACCTGTATATAGGAAACAATGATAAAAGTTTGCACATGGCAAATTTTCGAAAATCAACTGTGTTACCTGCTTGTCTACTTTTTTCGAGTATTATATTCGAAATAGCATTGGCGATGTATCAAAGAGAGGTCTGGGCTTCGACGAGAAGCTCTCCTCACTAGTAGGAATTCTATTCTCTGAAAATCTGTTCGATATCTATTCAAAGGCAACTAATCGGAAACCCTCCAGAATGCCCATTGCAATAGCTGGGGTCTATAGAGCCTAAATTAAGGAATTATCTAGCATGTAAACGTACGGCGAATTGTTGATAAGCATCTCTTTAACCCCCCAGTGTTAACGTAACAAATGAATAATTATTTGTTAAATATTAATTCTGCAAAGATATAATTTCTCTAAACGTCAAAATATCGTTAACTAATTACCCAAGAACATCCACGATTATAACCTTGTGCCAAATCGATACACACAATGCCAATAAATAAGCAGCGAATTCTCCTTAATATGTAATTAATTTATTATTATTTCAACGCCATTTAGCGAAAATTTCCTCAGCACCCTATAAGATGCATGCCAT